>NC_057695.1:5530553-5571531 GCF_014466175.1 Vespula pensylvanica
CCATATCCTTAATCAATTGTGAAATATATCGAAAATTTAAGTATGTTCTCAAAAAATTTTCGAATTCACGTGTGTTTGAATAATCAAACGATAATAACCTATTAGGATAACAAAAGGATGATAGTTTCGCCAATTGCAATATACTAAGCACGTCGAAAGTTTGACTAGGAAATTCGATTATTAAAGAGAATATCCAGGAGCATGCCCAGGAGCATCAGGTTCAGTCTCTCTTACCCTTTAACCATACTCCTTCTGCCAACGTTTCTATCGTGTATACGTAAGGAAACTTTGTAATTTCGGAAATTTCTGTCGTTGAGTACGCCTGGAGAGTGTACCTGGCAGCGAGACACTTGGCATTAACGACTTAATTCGGCGCGTACGCCAAACTAGGCGGACGACTCTCGTGGGGTGATCATGCTGTGGTGCACTTAATGGAAACGAATCGTCCTTTCCTTGAGTTACAACACACGACTAGCTAGATAGGTAGCTTGGTATCTACCTAGCTAGCTAGCTAGCTAGCTACTTCTCTTTGGTCGAATATAACGAGGTCAGATAAAACTACTGTATGATACGTACAACTGAGTATCCAAGAAGAATATCATGGTACCTATTCTCCAACGATTCTCTCCAACAATTCTCTTTCCTCATTCCTTTAACATCATTCATATTTACGTTCATTCGGGATTGTTCCGTCAAAAGAAATATTCCTGCGACAAAAAGCTTTCAACGTAGAAAATCAAATGATGAAATTTTTCTATTCTTTATGGGTTATCATTTTGGGTTAAGCGTTCATAATTTACAATACCGGAAATATGTGATAGAAAATATCTTTTGAGATTTATCATTGAGAACGTTTAATCGTATGATTGAAGGAAAGAAACCAATAGAGATAGAAATACCGTAACCGTCATTATTTTCGGTTAATATTCCGCAATGCCAGAGGTAGTTATAATTAAAAAGCTGTGCCACACCGTACGCGCCTTCCAACGTCGAAATTGCATGTAAAATTGGGCCGAATGCACGGCGTATCGGTACATACGTATATATATATATATATATATATATATATATATATATATATATAAACATATATATATTCATATATACACACACACACACATATACACGTAGCAAAGCTCTCCGTACCGCAAAACCTCAACGCCAGGCAGTGGTAGGTAATTTTACAGAGGACTCGTTGCGGGAATCGAAGTGAGAGCTGCTGCCGGAAAGAGGGATAGAGAGAAAGAGAAAGAGAGAGAGAGAGAGAGAGAGTGGGTTGAGGGTGGATTTCACCGAATGCAGTGTACGGGTGTCAAGCACAGTGCTCCAGTTTTTTTTTTGTTTCCTCCAAACACGCCGTTTTACCGCAGCTCGCGGTAAAGCTTTCGCGGAAAGTATAACAGCCGCTCAAAACCATTGTCCTTCTACTTTGGGAATCATTAACTATCAAAATCCATAAACGCTCGATCGTGTTCTATATATGAATTTTACTTTGATGGTAAAAATATATTTTAAATTCTCTACTTATATATATGTACAATATATATTCATATATATATATATATATATTTAGATACATATTTTACACACTCGATCGAGCTTTTCTCGCGAACGTTGAAGCCATTAAAAAAGTATTAGCAAAAAAGAAACATCAGTTGAATGAAGTTGTCAAAGGGCCAACATCGATAGCCTATTCATAGAGGCAAATGAAAAACGTAACGGCATCCTTCGATAAAACGACATTTGAAGAAGATGGCTCGGTGTATAGCAGATACTGCAAGTTGCAACTACTGATGCCGTGTTGCTGTTGATGTTACTACTGCTATTACTCGATCGTTCCGACATTTATATCTGTTTTATCAGCCCTTTTCCCGGGTCGTGAAAGCGTCTTATAGATCGATATCGAGTTGAAACTACAAATGGCCTCTTATCGATAGTGTGGATGTACGCACAGTAGCTCACAAAAATGATCATACGATCTATGAAATTGAGTGTCTTCTTTTAAGAGTCTTCCATCTATTAAACGAATCGATATTAAAAGAAATAGATGAAACATTCATTTTTTATGTCTCTACTCTTAATATTTTTAATATTATTTCGATTTCAAAAATAATACGATCCACTTTTGCGAGTCGCTTTGGACTTGCAGAAAAAAGGAAAAGAAAAGAAAAAGAAAGAAAGAAGAAAAATAGCAAATTTTTCTTTATTCTTGTACGATATAATTATAAAAGTTCGTTGAACGATTCGTCGACGAGTGTCCCAATATCACGGATGTACTTTTCTCACGCGAATCACGTATGCATATGCTAATGGGCCAAAAATATATGCTAATGAGCTAATGCGCTACGATATACCCCCGCGAGGTAATATAAACCGTCCTTAATGGTTTCACGGGTGGTACGAAGTTATGCCAAGTAGAGTTATACGCATTCTGCGAGTTCCACGGCATACGGAACGAGTATGGAAGGTAAAAGAAGAAGGGTGAAATAGCAAGAGGAGAAATTAGTATCCTTAAGGTATTGCGGGGACAACAAGAACTCGACGATTTTCAAGGGAAGATCTCGTAAAGTAGTCGTTAAGAGAACCAAGTCGACTGTAAAATTTTCGTCTCTTACCTTACCCTTCGAATATATATATATATATATATATATATATATATATATATATAAAAGAAATGTAGAAAGAAAAAGAGAGAGAGAGAGAGAAAGAGAAGGAAGAAAATACTGGCCAAGCTACGGAAATAAGTAAAAACCTTCTCTAGCTTCTCCTTTGACCAACAAAACGAACAGAAAAATGGCTCGCTCGAGATCGTTGCTCAGGGTAGCCTTCGAACCAATGATACATTACCGACATTCACTGTTCTACTCTACGCCGTCTTGGCATCAATTATTCGTACGTGAGTGCGTGATTAAGGGGTACGTGAGTACGAAAGAGAGAATGTCAGTATAAATGCAAGCCCTCACTCGCGGCGTCTTGGCCCATTAAAATTGCATTCTCCAACGGAATCCCTCATGAATGTTATATTTCCAAGGTGGATAGTAGTAGATAGTAGTAGTAGTGATAGTAATAGTACGTAATAGTAGTAGTAGTAGTGATAGTAGTAATAGTAATGGTAGTGGTAGTAGAGTAGTAGCAGTAGGCAACGACGTGTTCCACGAGATTCACGTCGATGTTGGATTAAAGGCACTTGTGACCGCAATGCGGAATATGATCCGGAATGCAGAATATAGAATAGAAATTCGATCGTTAGAGAAAGAGAGAGAGAAAGAGAGTAAGTGAATGAGTGAATGAGTGAGTGAGTGAGTGAGTGCTCACCTAATCGATTAATTTTTCATTCCAAATCGTTGAAAAGAAAAATGAAGAAAAAGGGAAAAAACGAAAAAGAAACGAAAAGAAAGTAAAATTAAAAACTCCGATCGAATAATTAATAATATCTTTAAAATCATAAACGAAACAACATCTCCGGGCAATGTCAGCGTTTGAAACACATGAAAGCACGTGCGAGAACTACGATCAAAAGCCTTGCTCTAGGAGAACCATAGTTACGAGTTACGACGACAACGGCAACGCAATGACGTTTTAACTATGCTAACATCGACTCTATCACAAGGTGTGGAATTCTCTTTGATGGTCAGAAATAGGTATCGAGCAGGTTCCTCTGTGTTAACCGTACTGCTTTACACAGTAAATTGCTACATATACGCCACTTGTCGCGTGCGCAAGTGTGTTTCCTCCATCCCTATTCCTCCTCTTTCTCTCTCTCTCTCTCTCTCTCTCTCTGTATCTATCTATCTATCTCTCTCTCTCTCCCTCTCTCAATTTCCCCACCACCTGTCTCCACCACCGTTCATCACCCGCAAGAGCTCATGAACTCTGCATAAACTGACCGGTAACTACTCCCAGAGTAGTTTGAATTGTCTTCCCGGTGTATACAATGCTAGGGAGCGACCACTTAAGTGATGCTTGCCTACGATATTACAGGAGAGATAAGCACGTTGACACGTGGCAACCACTCTCCTCACTGCTTTGTGTTTTCCGTGCCTACCGATACACGCTTTGCGTAAACAGCCTTAGGAAACTATGGATAAATCGATAATCGGTTACATTGTTTATTTCTTTATTTATACCATGCAATAAATTATAAGGTATCTGCGATTAAAGTGACGACTTTATTAGTCTTGTTATATATATTCATAAGTCTTTATTTTATTATATATTGTTTGACGATAATTGTAATTATTAAAATATTATATTGTAAAAGAAATGACACGATCGATCAACTACAGTCGACTTGTCTAATATATATATATATGTGTGTGTGTGTGTGTGTGTGTATCTGAAAAATCTAAAAAATCTCAAATTGAAACGATAACTTACTCTTTTGATTGTAATAGTTTATTATAAAAGCTTTTTATTATTACGTAATGTTTGATAATAATTGCAATTATTGAGATAATGACACGATCAATCGATTGTAGTTAAATTTGTATTTCAATTTGTCGATTGTAGTTGACTAGTATACGTTCTAGACTTTTATTATATACATTCTGAGTGAGATAAGGAAGGAATAGACTGATAAAAGTAAAAGAATTGGAAGATGTATCACGAAGCCAAAGGAACTCTAACGGAAAGAATAAAGGGCTCGCTCGGGCGATCATTACTGGCTTGGAGAAGGAACATCACCCGGAGGAATACTTTTATCGTTTATCGTCGTACTTGCTGCTAGAGGAGAGAAATAGATAAAGAGAGAAAGAAAGAGAGAGAGAGAAAGAGAGAGAGAGAGAGAGAGAGAGAGAGAGAGAGAAGTAGACGTATGAAATACAGGTGTAATAATTGTCTGTTGCTGGAGATTGGTTTTGGACATAGTAGCATTGGAGATACGATAGAAAGGGCCAGTTGTTTCCTATTGTGTGGCTAATTACTTCAGGGATTCGGGGATTTTCTACTATAGCTTAACTAATCCACCGATGAAAGAAGCCTAACTTGAATTCTAAACACTTCGTCTCATAAAATCATACATGTAACACGAGTAAATTCATAAATACAATTCGTAACAATTCTTAAGCAAGTTCGAGTTAGATCTATCCAATAATCCTGTCAATTCATTTTCACATAAATAAATGATAGTACTCTTTTTTCTTTCTTTTTTTTTACATTATTTTAATAATAAAATTGAGAAAAAGACAGATTTAATGGAAGACGGAGAAAATAAGTTGCTAATTCGGTAATTGGTCAAATTTCTCTCTTCTCGAGTTCGAACGAAAGAGAGAAAAAGAAATGGAAATAGAAGGAAGAAGAAGAAGAAGAAGAAGAAGAAGAAGAAGAAGAAGAAGGAAAATGAAAAAGAAGTTTTCTTAGCTTTCCTTCGCTATTAATCGCAAACGTTAAAGCGCTCACCACGCGTTAACGGTTTAACGAGTAAACGCGACGACTCCGTCGGGAGAATTTCCGTGCGAATTTTAAAATACGCCGGCTGTTCACCGAGGCAGAAATTAAATCGGTAAAATTATTCAAAAACTCAATTATCAGCTTATTGTCGGTCTAACTGGCTCACTATAGCCCGGCTAAAGGCGTGAGAAGGGTGCAGATGTCGCGAGAGCTAACTCTCTCTCTCTCTCTTTCTTCCTCTCTCTCTCTCTCTCTCTCTCTCTCTGCCTCTCTCTCTCTCTCTCTTTCTTTCTCTCTTTCAGTTGAAAATAAAGGACTTTTTAGTAGCCGTGGGACAAACTAGAGAGATATATCAACGTGGCTCGGGGACGCGTTTTACAAGGCTACGCTTTAAGAGACGATCTTATTTTAGCTAGCATTTTCAAATCGTTATACGACTACCATGTGTTTGTTCAGAAAATAGTAAGATAAGAGAAATGAGATAAAGGATACTTGATATTTTTCAGAAAACGTAGATAAGTATGTTATATCTATATAAATATCGATTTTTTATATCTATTCGTGATTTGTAATCGTCATCTTGTCAAGGTCAAAAAATTCTGCAAACATATATCGGCCATCATAAACATTTTCATTTGACGATGATCCAATGGGAAAGCGAGGAGTACCACCTGACGTAACACCATATCTACATTTTCTGGATCTTATCTCGTAGAACCGATAGACAGGTCCGCATTTCATGAATAAAACACGGAAGTATACGTATGGGCTGACAAGTTGCTGGAAAGGGGTAGTCTTGCGGATGTAAACGAGACGTGTATCGGAGTTATACGGCGTATCGGACAAGCCGGAGGAAAAATTTTCAAGGGAATCCACTAACGTAATACTCATGATACGATCGATGTTTCTTGTGTTTTCTTTCTTCCTTTTTCCCTTTTTTCTTTTCTCTCTTGTCATGTTCCCTTTTTCTTATCATCGCGAGCTTCCGCAACGATAGAAGAATCGCGAATCGAGATTATGTGGAAATTCGTACAAAAGCTATCGTTTTCCCTCTCTTCTCATTGCGTATATACATACTCGTATATACATATGTGTTACTACGCGTGATATATATGTGTATGTACGTATGTGTATATATATATATATATATATATATATATATATGTAGGGAGCGAGTAAGTCGATGTGACCGCACAGCAACGTTTCCAGGGCAAAGTTTGTCGCCGCGAAGAGCTCGTTCGCAGAGTCATCGCGAGACTAGAAGAGAGGAGGACTCGAAACTAGAAAGCGGCTTTAGAATTTAATGCGTGAGAGGTTTCGGAGTACAGTGTTATCCGAACGTATCCCGTTGGGTTTTGCCATTCCTGTGGGAGAACAAGAGTAAAGGGAAAGAGAAAGAAAAAAGCGTGAGTGTGTGCGCGTATGCGTGGGTATGTGCAAGTATGCATGTATGTATGTGTGTGTGCATATATCTCTGTGTGTGGGAAAGAGAAAGAAAAGGAAAGAGAAAAAAGAGAAAGAGAGAGATGGAAAAAAGAAGGATAAGGAAAAGAAGAAGAAGAAGAAGAAGAAGAAGAATATAAAGAGAAGCAAGGGAAGAGAAAGAGAGAAAGAGAGAGAGAGAGAGAGAGAGAGAAGAAGGGAAAGAAGATAGGAGTGAGAGAAATACGAGAGGGACTCTCGAATAAGTATGCGGAGGACCGAAAGCCTTGGGTTTTCGCAGCGACGGCGGTATGAATATTTAAACGGATGTAAATTGCGAATTAACTATTGATAAAAACAAACCAGAGGGTTCGCGCTAAGCCTTCCTCGTAAATCACACCCTTTACCAAGAGGTACGAGAGGATGAAGCGTTTCGAAAACATAGCACTTTTTTCTTTTTTTTTTTTTTTGCTTTGGAAGAAGTGTATGTAGATGTGTAACAAGTTATCAAAAAAAATGTAAGGATAATATGTAACAGGATGTAGGATTTGGCAGAAAGCATTTTTTTAAAGAGAGAAAGAGAAGAAGAGAGAAAGATAAAAAGAGTTTTATCATTTTGCAGACTTCCAACAATTCGAAAAAATTTATCAATATCGGCAGGTGGATTTCTTTTCACAAACAATGTATAGGCAATTGTCATAACTAAAAACAAACATTTGTAGATACCTGTAGAAAATTGTATGGGCAAAAAAAGTAAGAGAAAAAAGAAAAAGAAATCAAAAGAAAAAAGAAGAAGTGAGTACAAGCGAGTCTTCCTAAGATGGTCTTCCTAACAAATTCGTAGTTTCCTCTTGGCAGCTCTAAATCGTGCCGATAAGGAGTTTCGTGTGATGGCCAAGACATCGTTCAGAAATAAACTGTCCCAAGGGTGTAACAGGATTAGGAAAGGCAGACGTATCACCATCGTGAGTTAATCCTTTGGTGTCGGCCTTCTCGAAGGAAAAGTGGTGGTCTTGGGTAACCATAAGTACACTCTTATACTCTAACTTGGTGAACGAACACATATGAACATATCCGTAAAAGGCGTAACAGAACAAAATATAACACTCTGTGTATAGAAAAAGAAAGAGAAAGAGATAGATATATAGATAGATATATAGATAGATAGATAGATAGATAGATGGATAGATAGATAGATAGATAGATAGATAGATAGATAGATAGATAGATAGATAGAAGAGGAGGAAGATTATAGGCACGTATTGGCGCATCGGCCCCCTGGGCTCGGTTCACCCTTCGCTCGTTGCTTGGATAAGGGAGAGGAGAGGATGAAACGAAGAAGAAGATGGGAGGTGTATGGGGGGTATAAATGTAATCCAGAAGCCAGACGTGACGTACATAGTTGCTTAGTCCCGTTCGCTTTCCACTCGTCTCACAAGTCTGAGTATACAATATATACATACTTATACGTATATTATGTATACTATGTTTGTCTACCTTTCTATATGTTCATATATGATATCATTCTGTGCGTTTGTGTCTCTCTGTATGTCTATGTGTGTGTATACATATGTTTCGAAACTTCATAAATAGCTTGTTTTTAATATCTCATATAACTATATATTTAACTGTTCATATTATTAATATTAATTGGATGTATTATAACAATACCATTGTTATGAATATTATAATATAAAATGTGTACGATATTCGAATAATAATGTCGCAATAGTCATTTCCAAAATTATAAGTGCATAGACTACTTTTGTTCATTTTTGAATATAGAATATAATATTTATTATAATTTCTTAATTTGTTTATTTTAAAGTTATTCTTTATAATCTAATATATATTCTTTCTAATCAATTATCTTTCCCTCGATACTCATTTTGCATTCGTAGAAATTTTCTGTTTTTCTTTTCTTCTCTCTCTCTCTCTCTCTCTTTTTCTTCGTCTCTGTCGCTTTTCTTTAAAATAAGCCGATAAACCGATCGGCAGTAGACGGATAACGTCAGAGAAGTCGAAATAAAACTCAGCGTTCCTTTCTCCTCTTTTCGCTCTCTCCGCACGAGCACCCTCGTTAAGCGCCTACGTGTTCGCGATCCTCAATCTCGAACGATCCTCGTGCACCAATGCTCGAATTATTTTTCATCGCTCGATCGAGCACGGTACTTTTTCTACGCCTGCGGGCCCAGCCTTTAATCTCTTTGGACGCATACAGTCGAAATCAATGAGAAAGGAAAATACAAATTTTTTCAATGGGGACCATCGAATATGATCGAACATCGTATTGAATGTATGATATGAATAAAAAAAAAAAAAAAGGAAGAGAGAAATAAAAAAGAGAGATAAAAAAGAAAACAAAGTATAATATGTGAAGTCGAACCATTGATATTGTTTATCCATCAATCGTTAATAATTCCTCGATTAGCTCGCGGATTTAATGTAAAAAGTGTTGTTTCTCTTTCGATACGGATAAAATAAGAAAAAAGAAAGATAATTTTCGAATCGATGATTTCCAATATTTCGCCTGTTACATATTAAAAACAAATCGCAAACCTTCTCACTATTTACGAATATAATTGTATAGGTATTACTCGTTAGATATTCTATCGAGAAATATTTTTATTACACCGAAATAACTCAATAGATGAAAATGTTTGAGACAAAATTAGAGAGTAAATCATTTTATAAGATAATCGTCGAAAATCAAATATTCTTTTCTTTTTTTAATTACTCGAATTTAAACAATTTTTCATGTCGTACGGACATCGAACGCCATCTGCCGATCAAATTTCAGAATTAACTTTAAGAGCATATCGCTAGTGATAGTGTGATAGTGTTTTTTCTAAAAAAAACTCTCACCATATAACTATTCTTATAAATAATAAAAATAAAAAGAAATTAAACCGTATAACTCATCGAAATGAAAAAAATGGATAGTAAAGAAAATAACGTATCTATCATAAATATAAAATTCAGGTCATGAAACATAAAAATACATCAGAGTATGTTATAACATAACTCAACAAACAAGACATCAAAACTGTGACTACTAATTAGTAGGTTTGAAGATAGATTACCTAAATGGATTGGTACACGTAAATCTTATTAACAGTACATATCAAGTTTACATCACGACGAAGAAAGCTAAGCCTTACAAAATACGAAGGATCTTCAGTCAAGACAGTTAATTAACGAGTTTAATTAACACGGCTTATAACTATTATAATTGTATGATAAAAGTCGATATTATCCTAAAACTATCAAGTGAAAAAATAATCAAAGCCAACGTATTTTCAAGTATCAACTTGTAACTTTTAATAATAGTTCAAAAAGTGAAGTTAATAATATCAAAGACATTTTAACAAAGAAGTTTAATTAACATGTTAATCTATATTATAACTATCTAATAAGATTCAATCTCTTTTTCTTTTTTTTAAACTCTTAAATGAAAAATAAATCAAAGGTGACGTGCATCTAATTGTAAATAAGTCTATCAACTTATAACTTAATAACAATAGTCAAAAAATTATTAAGTCAATGAGCTCGAAGTAACTCACGATGTTCTCTGATATCGCATGTTCAATGAAGCATCTTCGTAATTAACACCTATCCGATCCGAAACGGTGGCTGAGCTAATCCAGCCGGATAACCGCTAACAAGTCTCGCGAGCGTGGAACATCCATGTCGATGGCAAATGACGCGGAATGGGAAGTACTAAAGGGAGGTAACGCGTGTAAAACGGGTACCGACAGACAGACAGACAGACAGACAGACAGACAGACAGACAGGCAGAGAGAGAGAGAGAGAGAGAGACAGAAATTGAGAGATAAAGAGAAATTTATTTATGTCGAGAACAATCACGGTATGAAAACAATGGTTGAAAAGAACAGTCATATGGAAAATATAGTAGCAGTGACGAAATAATAATAAATAACTAATAAACTTTAAATGGTAAATCACGTGAAACAATGATAACTGTTAGGCAAATATGATTATATCTATTACCCTTTTATTATTATTTTTTATCCTCGTGAAAAGCAAATGTATATATGAAAGAAAAGTCATATTTTAGAATTAACTGATTTTAACAAAAAAAAAAAAGGAACTACTCTACTCCATTTACTCTAGTTAAGATTATAAATAATCGGAGTAAGTAAAACGCACAAGAAAAAGTTCAGACTTTCGGATAGAATCGAAGAAAGGAGACATGAGAAAATTAATAAGATCTAATAATATCTCATAAATTTCTTATAATTTTTAATAATTATCTTACTTCTGGTTACCTATTTTTCTATAACGATCTAAAGAATTTCGAAATCAGATATTGTCCCATCCCTCTCGGTGAGTTTATCTTAAATGAATCCAGACGATAACGTATTGTCCATCGTCGAAAGAATCACGTACCTCAACGAGACTGGAAAATCCGCTTTTCAACGATAAAAAGAGCCTTCTCGTTTGCTCACGCGAAAACGAACGATTTCCACGATGCTATCGAATATTTCAAAGCGAATAGAACGAATCACCAAATTCGTGAATATATATGTACATACGTATGTATGTACATAGATACATACTACGTATCATACATATATATATGTGTGTGTGTATCTGTGTGTATATATATATAACTACTCTCTTTTCTCTCTTTCTCTCTTTATCTCTTTTTTCTCTCTTTATTGAAAAAGTCGAAACTTCGTGGTTTCCGATGGTTATTAAAACAGAGATGATTAAATCGTGCCGCTTGCCGTCTCGTTAGATATACGTCTCATTTTTCTACATATATTTCCTTTATATTTCACCCACGGATATTTTGCGTGGTAGACCGCACGTATCGTTGCATTCACTTTCGATGAAATTAATTAAGAGTCTCATAATCGTACCACCGACATCATAATACACGTAACAATATGAAAGGTGCTATGCCATTTGACAGAACTTTCAATCTTTATTCTATATTTTTATTGTTACTATTATTATTATTATTTTATCATCGACAAACAGGTACAATAAGTTAAAACCTTTTTTTTTCTTTCTTTCTTTTCCTTTCCTTCTGTTTTTGTTTTTCTTTCTTTTAATGAATTAATTAAAACCTTTCAAAAATTCTTTGTATCTACCTTACCCGTTGTAAAAAACAAAAAGAATATAGATCATTATATATAAAAATATGTAGATAAGATTAATTTTATGAGTCATAGTTTACATTTACCGTTCTATTGTGAAACGAATGAATTAAAAATCTTATAATCGCATCATCGTCGTCACAATAGACGCAACAATATGCAAGATCGAGAGTATTATATCGTTCGACAAAATTTTTCAATCCTTTCTTCTACCTTCTCTTTCCTCCTAGTTACATATTACTATTATTATTATTACTATTACTATTATTACAATATCAATTTTTATCCGAAAGAAAAAAAAAATAAACAAACAGATAAAATAAATCAAAGTCATTTTTTTCTTTCTTCAATACGAATTGTTTAAAGCTTCTCCGATTTTATTCATTATTCAAAAAAAAAAAGAAAAGGAAAAGTGAAAAAGAAAAAACCAGAAATAAAAAAAAAGAAAAAGAAAGAGAAACAGATCACTCTATTTAAAAATATGTACTTTCGATCAATTTTATGAGTAACTATAGTTCGATGCGTTCACATTTACCGTTCAATTATGGAATTAACAACGCGAACAGGCGGCCCTTTCGGTCAACGGCGTAATAAATGTTCGCCGTGGCAACGATAACGGGGGCAAATGAATGCAACGGATACCGGTATTTATGCGATCCAGATATCAGTGGAACAATAACGGTTTCGCGCGGTATCGTGGGCGCGAGCAAGCGAGTAAAAGCGCGCGCGCACGCCCGCGGCCGACCGACCAAGTACGCGCGCGAGCGCGTAATTATTTTGGGATTAATGGGCGAAGGTGCACTCGAACGTTCCTATATACATATACATATATACATATATATATATATATGTACGTATGTATATATGAATGTATGTATGTATTATATTATGTATATGTATATGTATGTGAAGTGTTGCGTCGAAGCGCGCCAAAAAAAATGGACGCACGAGCGAACGTTGCAAATTCAACAGCTAATTGTCGATCGTAGTTTCATGCGAAGCTGAGAACAATTAGTCCTCGAAACGTTCATTTTCGATAACGCTGAGAAAATTTGAGTTGACTCTCTATAGGTTTTGATTTGACGAATATCTTGGTTAATGTATCACAAAAGATTCCTCTAATTGAAAATAAAAAATATTCTTTGTAGAAATATAAAGAAGATCGAATTATTTACGAAATAAAATACTTCGTTTACTTCGGTATTTAAGAAGAATGAAGAATGATAAGAAGTTCGATCGTTTGTTTATTGCATTATGCAGCCTAAAAGCTGGCAACCAGCGACACATCGTTGTATCTATAGAAACTTGCATATTTTATAATATAATTTAGAACATTTTATAATAATAAGTAACTTTGTTGAATTCGTTTTAACGAATGTCATCGAATTGCGAGAATAGAAATATATATAGTTTCATGAAAAAAAAAAATAAAGATAAAAAAAACTTTGAAATGTGGCCTCTCACTTCATTTACACAAAAAAAAAAAGAAACAAAATATCAGTAAGTTCAATTCATCGCGAGATAATCAAAATTTTTCAAGACAAACGAAACACCCTGTATATTCATCCCTACACACAAATATCTTCAATATCATCACACATATTTAATATGATTTCATATTAAATAAAATGCATCGTTGCATCTAAATATATATTTAAAATGTAAATAATCTCATTTCTGCCATTAATATAACAAGTATACATATATATAACAACTTAATTATATCTTATTACGATTATATAAATAAAATTGTCATCCGTCTCAAATCCTTTTCGAAATACTACATTAAAATAAGAAACAACAGGAGAAAAAGATAAAAGAGATTTTGAGGGATGACTGCAAAACCGAATTGTGAAACTCATTCAGAATATAAGCGTTTCGATGACGCCTCGGAAAATTTACTGGCCACGAAAGGCAACAGCGATATACAACGGAGAAAGGGATTAAGATGCGAAACGGTTTCTCGCGAGCGAAGAAAAGCCATAAATAAAGGATATCCGACTTTATCCATCCCAACCTTCTCTCTCTCTCTCTCTCTTTCTCTCTCTCGTTCTCCCTCTTTCTCTTTCTCTCTTATATGCTTTTCGGAAAGATAAAATAAGACACCTTAAGACCGATTTCAAAAATGTGCACTCTCCCATTTACCTGGGAAGCTTGAAGACGCTCGTAATGAGCATCTCGCAGTCTCTTTCTTCTTCTTTTTTTTTTATTTTTTGTTTTTTTTTTTTTCAGAACCCACTATATCCTTGGAATAATATAGAGTAGTCTTGTTAAGAGAAAAAGAAAGAAAAAAAGAGAGAGACAGAGAGGGAAAGAGAAAGAGAGAGATAGAGAAATAGAAAGAAAGAGGAATGAGAGAAAAGAGATACGTTCCAGTAAGAATATTTGTGTGGGAACCAGAGAGATGGTTTGGCTTAGGAGCCACCTTCCTCCGTTCTCCATCCTCCGTCCTCTTTTCTCAACTGGAAAGGACTCGACAAATATCATAAAATGTAAATTCCTAGGATTCCGGTTTGATCCCGAGGAGAACCTCTCAATTTACCAATACTGAAGTTGTTCCTCTCTCCTTTTACCATTCGTTCTTCTGACACGTTTAACTTTATACATACATGTGTATGTGTGTGTGTATATATATATAAACGACGCAAAAATTTCTTTAACTCGATTTTAAATAGAGTTGTAAATTCGCGTATGATTTTACATCGACACACATACATACACACATATACTTTTTACAAGACGTGTAAATACGTTTTCATCTATGTAATCAAGAAAAACTGTTCTCATCGTCCGTGGACATCACCAGACGACGCGTTATGGCACCTCTCTTCAGAAACATGCAACATATATATTATATATTATATTATAAGAGAGAAAGAGAGAGAGAAATACTCGCACGCACATATATGTGATATATATATATACACATAAATATATATATATATATATATATATATATATATATATACGTTGAATGTTCCGAGTTAAGCCGTATAAGATAGATGGTCCAGCCGTTAGCCCTCTCTCACCCATAACATTTCACTCGCGTTTATGATATATGACGTCGCCTTTAAAAAGTGGCAGATGTGTTTTCGCTCCTCGTACGAAACCGAAATGGACAACGACGGTGACGATAAAAAAAAGAAAAAGAAAAAGAAAAAGAAAAAGAAGAAGGTGAAGAAGGTGAGATTGAGCGAAAGTATCTGAATGCTGTCATCGCGTAACCATTGTCTTGATATTCCCAATAGAACACGCTTGAAAAAATGTTTTTATCCTATCCTATATATACGGAAAAGAAAACTTTCGGAAAAAATTTGTATTGTAAGAAAATTAAAAGACGAAAAAGAAAAAGAAAAGAACGAAAAAGAAGGATAATAGATCGACTCGAGATAAACTCGTTTATTCCTGAATATATTTATTCGAAACGTTTTTGTTATATACCTATGCAGTTTGAATTGTAAATAAAGTTTTAAATAGAAGCGAAGCGTGCTTTGAAAGATACATTGTATTTATTTGCTTGATTTTCAAGCTTCAAAAATACATTGTCGAGGGACTTGTAGAAAAGTATGTACGTATGTATCTTAAATATATAGATACACGTATATATTCGTAGTTGTAAGTTATAACGATAAATAAAGTGGTAAAGAAAAAGTAAGAAATTCTTATGTAACTCACTTAAGACGATCATCCGTGTTCTCTCAACAAACCGGCACAGTCAAAGTTTTGTCCGTCTCTTGCTTTTCTTGTCCAACCGAAATTATATTCTTTTCGCTACACCGACATACGTATCTATATATATATAACTACGGAAAAACGTTTTACGCATATATCTAGAGTATGTATATAACGTAATGTATATATAAACGTGATCAATAAGAATTACGATTTGTATAATAAATTATTGATTATCGTTAAGCATACTCTATAATCATTAATAATTATTCCATTGAAATAAAAACATATCTATCATAAATTTTATTACCTAAAGAATAACATCAATAATCAAAGCACGTATTTAAGGCCACTTCGACTAAGCTCGGTTAACTTCAATCAACGATAAATCGATTAGCAGTGTAGCAAACAGTAAAACTTTAAATTTTAATTCGTCGTTCTTAACCTATACTTTTGCGATACCAATAACTATCTCAAAATTTTATACATGGTATGAAACTTAAAATATACTAAGGAAATATATATATCCATTTCCATAGTTATATTTCATTTAATTGTCGTTCTTTCTACATTATTTATATACTGTGCCTACTGCAGCCATATTGATTTGTAGTTCATTCTCCGGCATAAAAGTCTAAATGGCGCTGCATTTTCAGTCCTCTTTAGAATCCTTGTACAGTTTACCAAAAAATTTCGTATGATAATATACTGTTTGATATCGCTATTGCTATAGTTTAATATAGAATCGTTATATTAATAATAACAGAGTAAAATATGTATTAAAAGATATTGTACTTAAGTTATTGGAATAACTTTTCTTTTAATAACATTTAACTCTGTTTAAATATATCACATTATACGTAAGTAATATGTAGTACATAACATAGTAAGAGAAATATAATTTTCATCTGAGATATATTGAAAAGCTTATATATATACACACATTATAACGTTTATCAAATTATAATAATGATTGTAATTTCATACAGAACATGAACAGTATTCGATGTTCTTTCCAACGACTGTCTTTATTAAATAATAAACCTTTTTTGAATGAACTTGTTGGAACATTACGAAGGTCTATAGTATTAACCGGTAAATCTTTCTCATATGATCAAAGTACAGATTACCAAGATGATACGGATGAATATGAGAACGAACAGAAAAAACTTAAATGGTTAGACTATAATAACAAATTTTTTCCTATACAATCACCGAATGAGGAAAGAAGACCAGCCGTACATAATTTCTTATAATATAAATAATATAATATAGCATGATTATGAAACTATATTATTATTTATAATCTGTATATTGATCTATCTTTTTTTAGTATGTATGTCATATGAAGGCAAATGTAAAATACAGTCCAAAAAAACTTTGGTATATCGCCTGTTTTGTTAGAGGAATGACTGTGGATGAAGCAATTAAACAGTTAAGTTTTATGCATAAAAAAGGAGCAGTTATTGTAAAAGAAACTATTTTAGAAGCACAGAATTTAGCTGTATCAAAACATAATGTTGAATTTAAAAGTAATTTGTGGGTTGGTGAGTAAATTTACAATTTCTTAAATTTTTTATCATTTATACCGAAATCAGTCTAAGGTTATATTATTATTATTTTATAGCTGAATCTTTTTGTACTAAAAGTATGGTATATAAAGGAATAAGACGTCATGCTCGAGGCCGTATTGGAGAAGTACGTTACACATATTCTAGTTACTTTGTACGTTTGGAAGAAGGAAAGCCACCTGAAAATTATTATTTGCCAATTCCTAAAACCGGTGAACAACACTTGGAAAGTTGGCTAAAACAAATGCGAATGCGCAAAATAATAAATTCCTTGTAATTATTTCTTAATTTGTGTAAATAAATTAACGTATTATATATCTCTTTCATTTATTGTACAAATACAGAATTAAATAGACCAAAAGTTATTAATAATATTTATTAAGGGATGATGTTTTCATACGTATGGAGTAATACAGTATCATAAAAATTATTGAAATAGCACATTTTAAGAAAAAACAAATATCAAGATAAATCTGAAGATTTTATTTGAAGTGTGAAATCATTGAATATAACAGGACTGGTGTCAATGTGATATTAAGATTAAATTACAGCTTCAATTTAGTCCTTCTCCAGTGACGACGCTTCGCATTGTACCTGGAATATTCAGAAATAATTATCTAAATATCTTATAATAAAATCAATTATTTTACATTCTTATACATATAGGTTATAAATAATCTACTATAAAAATAGTAATAAAAATACTAAACGTATAATGGTATTAAAACAATTATCACAAAATACGTTCATTAACCAAACATATATCAATGAAATTACTTTATAGTTATCATAAGAATGAAAAATTATATCTAAAAAATAGTATCCGGAATTAATAGAAATTACTAAAATAATGTTAATGACAATCAACTTACCGGATAGTATTACCAGTACGCATTCTAACCCATTGAGGAATAGGTCTGTTTTGTTTCAACTTTTTGGCAAGCTTTCGCTTGATTATAAACGTTTTATGAGCAGACTGAAACACATGAAACACTTTATTAGAAATTACAAAATCACTTTTTAAATCACAATATCAAATGACATTAACGATGTAAATATATTTAATGGATTCCTAAAATATCAAATAATCCTTACCATTTTTCCAATACTGCACGAACGAAGTGAACGATGTTCTTAACAATCACTGAGTACAGATATATAAGATGATACACCATAGAGAAAAAAAATACCTAAAGCCTAGTTCTCACTGCATTTGTTCCTAGAAGAATATTCTTGTCCAAATCATATGTTACAATACATTTAATTTTCTTTTATAATTTTTTAAAAATGAGTATGATTCATTGAATTAATTTTCTATATCAGTACTACTTTAAATATAATTAAATTAAAAACATTATTAATATATTATATATAAATCAGATATTTTGTTATTTTGATATCTGTTATTTGTGGTTTAGTTTCGAATTTCTGACTTCACATTCAAGTACATATAAAATCGTATATAATAAAATTAGTTATGATTGTCATGTTTATGCCACGTGTTATGTTTAAGTATGTAATTTTTTAGAATAAATGGAATAGATTGATCATTTTGAAGATAACATTCTTAGATGTATTCTAACAGTTTGATAATATATTGTCATGACCAGATCATATCAGATGTTTTTCATATTAAATATTTAATAATTTAGATAAGTTTGTAAAATAAAAAATATACATTGTATATAAATGTTATTCTAAAATTTAACTTTACAAAATATTTTTATTAGGAAAGAAGTAAAAAGATTGATTTCTACAATGACACACAAATTTGCTGCTATCTGTCAAATGAGATCTATAAATGATAAGCAAAAAAATTTAGAAGTAGTTTCCCAATTAATTCATGAAGCTAAGCAAAAAAATGCTTGCGTAAGAGAAGAAACAATTAATTTATTTACTTAAGCTTCAATATATAGGAATTGACAAATAATATTTAAAGATTTCTTTCTTCTTTCTATTATAGATAGCATTCTTCCCAGAGGCATGCGATTATATGGCTGAAAATAAAAAAGAAGTAATTGAATTAGCAGAACCTTTAAATGGTCCAACTGTTACTTGTTACAAGAAACTTGCTGCCCAAAATAATATTTGGTTATCAATGGGTGGTATTCATGAAGCAGTAATATAATTAATTTTTAAGAATTTTTATTTATTAATAATATCTCTATAGTCAAAAATTTTATTATTATTTAGCATTGATATATTTGATACTTAATATAAAATCACTTTTAGTTACCTGATGATAAAGAAAAAGTCTCTAATACACATATTTTAATTGATAATGAAGGCAATTTAGTTTCCAAATATCGTAAAATACATTTGTTTGATATGGATAATAAGGAAACAGGTTTACGTTTAATGGAATCAGATTATGTTATGAAAGGAGATGATATAATACCACCTGTTTGTACACCAATTGGTAATATGGCTCTAAGCATTGTATCCTTTTTGATTTTTCTTCCAATAAGTACATATAATATTACTTATAATATTACTTGACAAAATAATTAGTGTTACGACATGCGTTTTGCTGAACAATCTTTACTTTTAAGAAATATGGGAGCACAAATTCTCACTTATCCTTCAGCATTTACTTTTCAAACTGGTGCTGCACATTGGGAAATAATATTACGTGCAAGAGCTATAGAAACACAATGTTATGTAATTGCAGCAGCACAAACAGGCGCTCATAATAAGAAACGTATGAGTTGGGGACATTCTATGGTAAAATTTTATGTATATAAATTGTTTTAATCTGTACTAATTTTCACGATCAACTATTTATAAATATTTTTTATTTATATACTTAAATAGATCATTGATCCATGGGGAATAATTCTGGCACAATGTGCTGAGAAAATAGGTGTAGCTGTAGCAGAAATAGATTTAGATTTATTAGCTAAAATCCGAAAAAATATGCCGTGCGAAGAACATCGTCGTACAGATTTATACTCGTTAATAAGATGTCAAAAATAGTGATTTTTATAATTGCTTTGGTATTTAAAATGATTTATTTTATATTTATTTAGATGTTAGATATTTGTACATAATAGAATTTACTACAATGTTTTTAAATTAATATAAATTACTCATGTTATATTAATTATATGATATAAATCATTCATTTAATGTTTTTAGAAACATGTTGAACTTTTCATAGCACTTCATAAGAATATACTATATTGTTTATGAAAACATTGGCTAGTAGAATATTAAGTTTTACTTTGATGATATATACTATCACTTGTATCCAGCTTACTATGAGATCCTGTAATATTTGTGTCTACTCCTTGTATTGCCCAATTATGTTCACATATTTCTAAAGCTTCCCATTCAGATTTAAAAGCTGCTTTCGGGTCTGGTGGCATCGACATTGCTGCACCCGATACTTGATCTTGTAAAAGTTTAGATGTATCAGCAGCATTATTTTCACCAAGTACAAGAGTGTAGATAGAACGTAATCCAAATACATTCAAGAAATACCAAGATGCAGAAGAAACCCATGCAGCATCTAAAGTGACTAACTCTATACCTCGTTGTAACATTGGTTTAAATCTTAACGTTAAAGGAAATGGAACTTTAGCTGAAAAAGAATAATTAGTTAGAAAAAATACAATATTTTTATTAAGTTATATTATGTATATACTTGTAACAAATCCAGAGAACATCCAATTTATCCAACCACCTATAAGGACCATTGGCAAAACATTTGTTATATTTCCTTTTAGCATATCTGTCATCATGTTAGGATCAGTCATTGGATTTTGCGATACAGGAGCACGCTTTTGTGTCTTAAAATATCCTGTTTCTTCGTTATTAAAGAAATGTCGTCTCATTATAAATGCAAACTTTGGAATATACCGACCATTTTCTCTAAGAAGTCTAGAGCGTATCATCACTTGACTAGATAAAAGAAAAAAAAAAGAATATCGGTAATATTGCAGAGAATTACAAATGTACTAATTTAATGCTCACCTATCCTGTACCTGATGGACCTCCACTTTTTTCTGCGAAGCCAGTAATATAGAAACATAATGTCGAATAATTCCTACTAGAAATGTAATAACGACTATGGGTAGAAATACCCATCCACGAATATTTGAATCCAAAAGAAGTTCGGCCATTGTCAACCGAAACCTTATCGAACAGTATTATTAGAAAAATAATATGCTTTCTCTATAATACAAACATGAAAAGATAATTCTTGAGTTATCAATTTTTACGAGATGATTTAATTGCAATAATATAAAAAAGATTTTATCTCATCGTTTCAAAATACTGTCTTATGTATATGTTTATTCGTGAAATCAATACACAATAGCGCGTATACGTTCTACAATATCACGAAGCACTTATGAATTACGTTAGAAATTCACGAAAAAGAAGGTAATGTATAAAATGATACATACGATTATCTTCTTTACCGACCGATACGATAGTACGGCATTAAAAGTAAATTCCTATAGAGTGCTCTGTACGCATAGTAATGCGCGTTGGAAGATACAGTTTATATAGTTGCATGTAGTGGCTCGTAGAAAAGTCTGCGTTATGTTCCATAATAATATGATTCAGTTTTACTAAGCACTGTTACAAAGTCAGATTTCCAAAGTGGATAGGAATATCTGAAATGTGCGTTAACGCACGTAAGTGCGCGGTGTAGAATGGTACAGTGAAATATATTGTAATACGTGTGAAGAGGCGATGCCATAGAAAGGCGACATGGGTTTCTGAGAGGGATTTGGATTGCGCATGAAGACGGTAGAAAGTGGTAAAAGGGCCAGAAGATATAACGCTTGCACCCGGCTGTCACGACGCCATGTTTCTTCAAAACGGTCTACCGATGTCGAAAACTTCTTTATTAATTCTCTGCTGTCTTGTATTAGTTTCTGCTGGCCTCGATGACGGGGGTATGTATATATTATCTATTGTCTCGAAAATAGTAAGAAGGCGTAACACGTATTATCATGGGCGCCAAATGATGTGCCACTGTTTTCTATCATCGCCGATGTTTCACTGTGTATTATTACACAAATTAGCCGACAATTGAAATAATATGTTATTATTTGTACGTGTTTTTTTTTTCCTCTTGATATTGCACAATTACATAAAAAAGATGTCTTTGTACATGGTTCTCGATTAGATCAATTATATATTAACATGACGGAATTAGATATTATTATAAATGGATTTAATTAATGACGATAGATGATACTTATAATAATTATGCAATTGTATACAAAATGTAGTTTTTATATAATTTTTATATGAGATTATTAAATTACTCTTTATCTTTTTTTTTTATTTTTTATTATTTTTTTTTTATTTTTATTTTATTTTATTTTATTTTTTTTTATTTTATTTTTATTCCTTCTTGATAGTTTAAATAGGATAAAAATGATAAATTTATTATTTATATGTATTTTATTTGTTTTTATTATTTTGTATAAGAACAAGAGAATTATTAGAGGTTCTCTATTAGTTATATATGTTGAAGAAAAGAGTATAAATAGAAAAGTATATGTATATACCATATCTATATATCAATATTGAATCTATAAATTTGATATATATTTTTCAATATTTATACTTGCAATATTTTTATTATCATTGTAATCAAGATTTAATAGTTTATTTATATATGTAATTATCACTTTTGAAAGATTTAGAATAAACAAGAGATAGGAATCTATTTAAGAAAAAAAAAATTTTATTCCTAGAAACAGACAAGACAGAAAATATTTGGCAAAAGAATGAAAAAATTGCTACATTAGAGATAACAACATCTCAAGATATAAATGGAATTGAAGCAGGTAGTACACCTTCTTTAACATGTAAACTCAGTGTGCCTGGCCAAGTTTGGTGGACTACCAAAGGGAACAATCTTACAACGATTAAAGATTTTGAACATGCTGGACGATTTGATATAAAAAAAGCAAGCAGGAATGATACGGGTGATTACAAATGTATGGCTCGAACAACAGAAGGAGAACTTCTTGAGAAAGAGATTCATATTAGGGTGATAGGTGATGATCATTTTCAAATCAATAAGTAATCAAGTAGTGTAGCTAGTGTAGCAAGCTAGTGTAGAACATATATAATCACAATGATTTTATAAATTTTAGAACCTGGTAGAATAACATCGGATAAAGATGTCAGGATAAAAGTATCGGAATCAGCTAACTTAACTTGTCATGTATTCGGCTATCCACTCTCAAATTTCAGTTGGTTAAAAGGAAATGATACTAAGACCAGTGAAAATTTGAAGAATCATTCGACTGTTACGCATGTAAATGAAACCTATGTAATAATGACATTAGAATTTAAAATTCTATCCCGTAAAGATAATGGTACATACATCTGCAAAGCACAAGATAATAATGGCATAATAAGTGCCTACAGACATCTTTTTGTAATCGATGTGCCAAAAGTTAGCATTGATTTTATAAAAGCTGTTGGTGCTGGAAGTATCTTTTTAAATTGGACAGTAGATGATGGTAATGAACCAATTAAAGAATATTTAATTAGACATATGAAAAATGGAACAGATCAATTTCAGTATTATAGAAAACAAATTGGTGGAGATATTTCAAGCTATGTTCTGAAAGATTTTGAAAATGGCACAGCATATAAAATTGGAATTAGTGCTGATAATGCTGTTGGCTCATCTCATATACAATTTTATCCACATTGGGTCACTACACTTGAAAAAGGTATTTAAATAAAGCATAGTTATGATCTAGCTGTTATTATAAAATTCAAGCATATAATAATAATTATGAATCATACAACATTTACTTCACAGATCCAGTGTTCATACCAAAAGTTTCTGTTAATGGCGTCACTGAAAATTCTATTACTATAGCATGGACTGTACCACCACCACATCTGAAAGAGCATGTGCATTTTTACAATTTAATGGCAACTCACAAAGATCAAAAACGACAGGCAGTTTATCCAGCACAGCAGTTTACTGTATATGCATTTGTAGATCTTGATCCAGCTACTATTTACAAATTTAAAATTGCAGCTTGCAGTGAATATACAAAGCAATGTGGTAATTGGAGTACTGAGGTGAATGGCACGACATTAGATGGAGGTATTATTAATTAAAATTAAATATTGTATTCATCATAGATTTGTGAATTTTAATGAATTGCAATATTATTCTTCATTATAGTGGCTGGCCCACCGAAAGATTTGCTAGTTACATGTCAATATGATAACATAAGCAGTTCCAGTTTTATTTCTATTTCTTGGACATCACCAGAGAAAACAAATGGTGTTATAACTCGATATAATCTACAATTAAGTGGCATAGCAAAATTTAAAAATGATATGGGCCGGTTAGATATAGATAAGTGGTCTTTACCGGTTAAGAGTATCTCAAACAAGAACAGTGTTAGATATGGTCAAATACCAGCCAACACAAACTATACGGTAATTTTTTAATTCTTTTTATTTGCAAAAGAAATTTGTATTCTAATACATTATTATATAATTATGTCGTTAATTTTTTAGTACAAAATTTCATGATTTCAAGAATTTCATGATATTAAGATTACTTATTTTGTTGAAAGGTACATGTACACGGTGTGACTAGGTCTCGTTCTCCAGGAAAAGATGCAACTGGTAATTGTACAACTCCAGTTACCATTCCTGACAGAGACAGTTTAAATATGAGAACATGGAGAAAAATTGAAAATGAGGGTAGACAATTGTTTAAATTATATTTACCACGTATTTCGGAAAGAAACGGCCCGATATGTTGTTATCGAGTATTCTTAGTGAAATTAGCGCCACAAACGTCTGTTTCTGATTTACCGCCGCCCGAGGAAATAAACGTATATTCCTATAGTTATGCCCATAGTTCTCCAACAGGTGGTGCATATGCTGCAGAGGCATTTGACACTGATCAATTAATGTCTGAAATTTTTCTTGGCGACGGAGTATCTTCGAATGGTAGTGTTCAATGTAATCGATGTATTGGTCTTCGAGCTAAAGGACCACCTTCGGTATTACATTTTGTTCCTGAAACCGAACCTCCAACACCAACCATTAATGGAACAAGTACAACTATATTCAGTACACTATCAACAACAACTTCCATAAGTCCCAAAACCAAATCAACTATCATCGATCAGAAAGTAGAATCAACGACTCCAACTACAATTATCAAGGATAGTACGGAATCAACAGCACGTAAAAAAAGAGAAGATTCATCAAATTCTAAAACAATTTTTAATGAAAAATCTTTGGAGTCATCGCCACCTCCTACACAGGATGGTTTTTTGGATGAAAGATCAAATTATACTGGTTTTATAGAAGTCATTGGTTGGTATAAATTTTCTTGCTTGCAATTATTGTCAATGGCATCTTGTTTATATCATATTTTTTTGTAGTTTTCAGTAGTAATGAGGATCGATTTCTACCCGCTTATAGTGGTTATTTTAATCCTCTTTATGGAGGAATAGATCTACAAAGTATAGCAGCTGATGAAGTAACTATGCTTGAAATAATATTGCAAATTTCTATTGTTTTAATATTGATCATTATGATCCCGCTTATTGCACTTTGCATATTACATAGATATACTAAACGTGTACAGCAAAGGGGAGAAGAAATTATAACTTTAAGGAATAGTTTCAGGTGAATACATAACGATTTATAGAATAATTTTAGTCATTAATCAAATGTTCTATTTTTACTAACCAAATGTATTACTAATCGAATTATTAACTAATTTACTAATTGTACACGATTTATTTGGGATTTTCGTTATAGACATCTTTGTCGAAGTCTTCGTGGGAGGCATCAGCTTGTAGCTGCAAGTCCGCCTGATATGCCACCAATTCCAAAGAACGAATTGTTGCAAGCATATCTCCAACGTCATAGAGATTCTGATTATGGCTTTCAACATGAATTTGAATTATTGCCTGATAGGTTTATAGATCGTACTACGCGTGCTTCTGAGGCTAGAGAAAATTTATACAAAAATCGTTATCCAGATATTAAATGTTATGATCAAACTAGAGTACGACTTGCACAAATAGATGGTATTTGTGGATCAGATTATATTAATGCAAACTTTGTTCTTGGTTATAAAGAACGCAAAAAGTTCATATGTGCACAAGGTCCTATGGAGAATACAGTATGCGATTATTGGAGAATGATTTGGGAACAACATTTAGAATTAATTCTTATGTTAACTAATCTGGAGGAATATTCTAAAACAAAGTGTGCAAAATATTGGCCCGACAAGAGTGAAACAAAAAACTTTGGAGATATAACAGTTGAACATATTCGTGAAAGAGCGTATTCTGATTACGTTGTACGTGAATTAAAAATGACACGTCTTGGAGAACGAGACGCTCGTACTATAGTACAATATCATTTCCTTGTGTGGAAAGATTTTATGGCGCCAGAACATCCTCATGCAATATTGAGATTTATCAAAAGAGTAAATGAAGCATATTCCTTAGAAAAAGGACCAATATTGGTACACTGTAGTGCAGGTGTTGGTAGAACAGGAACGTTAGTCGCTTTAGATTCTTTATTACAGCAATTAACAGAAGAGGGTCAAGTATCTATTTTTAATACTGTATGTGATTTAAGACATCAACGAAACTTTTTGGTGCAATCTTTAAAACAGTATATCTTTATTTATCGTGCATTAATGGAAATGGCACAATATGGTGACACAGAAATTCCAGCATCCCAATTAAAAGCGACTGTTACACGTTTGAGACAGAGAGATAATGGTAAAGAAAAATGTCGAATGGAAGAGGAGTATGATGTAAGTGAAAAGACATTTATTTGTAAAGAGAAGAAATGTTCCTACTGTGACATTGATAAGTTTTTATTTTTAATTTTTACAGAAAATTAGTTCTTTATTAGAAGATAGAAAATCTTTCTCTGTTGGAGGAGGTGAAGAAAACAGAGCAAAGAATAGAAGCGAATTAGTAATACCATATGACAGAAATCGTGTAATACTTACACCTGTTCCAGGCAGAGAACATTCAACATACATTAATGCCTCATTTATTGAAGGTTATGATAATTTTGAATCATTTGTTATCACCCAAGATCCATTGGAAACTACTATAGCTGATTTTTGGAGAATGATTTCAGAACAGTGTATATCTACAATAGTAATGTTATCTGACGTAAGTGACTATATTTATAAATTTTAATGAATGACATAGCCCTTCTTTATTTCTCTTCTTCCTGCGAATAATTTACTATACATATATATATGTTCAAAATATTGCGTAAATCATCATTGCGTACGCAATAAAATATGTTTGACGATTAAATAAAGTTAGAGTTGGGTGATAAAGTCACAGTGACCCCAACTTAAGATAATTAATATATTCAAAAAAATGTATTATGAATGATGTAGTTCCTTAGGATAAAATATAATAGCTCGAAAGTAGAATAATGAAATTAACACAACATTCACGTTTATGTGAAATTATTATAGTTGAATGAAGGACCACGAAAATGTCCACGATATTGGCCCGATGATGAAACTACTTATGATCATATAAGAGTACGATACATTCAAAGCGAGAGCTGTCCTTATTACACCCGTCGAGAGTTCTGTGTATCTAACACAAAGACAGATGAAAGTGTAGTTGTAACACAATATCAGTATCATGGATGGCCCACAGTAGAGGGCGAAGTACCTGAAGTAACGCGAGGTCTAATTGAACTTGTAAATCAAACGGAGTCAAGTGGCTCGTTAGTAGTACATTGCAGTTATGGTTCGGATAGAAGTTCGATGTTTGTGGCATTGAGCATATTAGTGCAACAACTACAAACCGAGAAACGTGTAGATATTTTTACAACAACAAAGAAACTCCGTTCTCAGCGGCATGGCATGATCAGTACTTTTGTAAGTTGAACTTTTTAATAAGATTATTATTCGTTAGTTAGGTATGCATAGAATTATTAAGTCATTTTTTATATGTCATAATATGTTCCAGGCTCAGTATGAATTCTTATATCGTGCTATTGTAAATTATTCAGATCTTCACAATCTTGCTGATGGAGAATCAGTCTCATAATATCGACAAACGTAAGTTGAAACAAGTTATAGCATTTCACTTATCATGTTTGTTGACAGGATATGCGAACTCTATGCAAGCTCTTTGCTTGAACAAGTGTTTGAAGGTTTATAAGTGTTGAGATAAACATATATTCAACCAACCAAAGAACATCTGCAGAAATATTAAGGAACAAACATAATATAATATTGAACATAAATTTGTGCATAAGATAATTCAAGCTCCATAAATGTGGGCATGAAATTTTGCATATTATATTCTCAATTTAGCTACTAGAGAAATTTTTGCACACACTATCTTTTAACGAATGGCCAATATTGTATATTCCTAAACAAGTAGGATAATATTAAATGCACAACTAAAACACGGGCTATCAGTGATATCGATCAATGGTTGGTTATTAATATAAAACTATCATATATTCATGATCATTTGTAGCATTATGTTCATATTAACCACATGATCATTAAACTGTTCTAAAGAACTAAATTTTATAAAATGGAAATAATGATCTTGTTGTCATTTCTTTTTAAGTAATATTGCAAAATGTAAAGTATTCATTTAATGCCATAATAAATAAATAATATACGAAGGTATATACTTACCACCGATACAAAAAATGCAAGATATATAGTAACGAAGTATTAGAACAGTTTCTTTTTGCTTTTCGTATACTTCTACTCGTTATGTTTTATTATAAGATTACATGTAATTTCATATTCATGAAAAATCGATGACATGATTAATGCTCTTCCTGACTCTATTTAATAAGATATATATATATATAATGCTAGAAGCAAGTATACGTGAGAATAATTACATTAATTAATTTCATTAAAAATTAAAAAAAAAAACTTTTTTTATCAAAATAAGTTCAACATCCTCAAGAATAAAATAATAATCAGTGATAGATTGATATTCACCAATTATGCATTTTTATAACGCGAACATTCATCATAAATTAATTATTATTATTTTTTTTATATATTACTATATTGTATCTCTGTTTCAAAATCCGATATGTTATATATATGTATATATATATATGCACGTATATACACATATATATAATGATCCAATTGAAAACAAAAATAAATTATGCATATTAATAAAGACTTTATAGCGAGTCAGCAGGAGTATTAATGAAAAAAATGAAGTGCTTATAAAAAATGCGAGAGAATAATTGAAAGGAAAGCTAATTAGTATGTTTATATGTATTATTTTTCGCTAACTTTAATGCTTTGTGTTATTAATGCGTTATTTGACCAGAACAGAGTATGTTATAAAAGTCTATGATTTATTACCACATTTAGTATTATCATAATTGTAAACACACACACACACACACTTACACATAGATATACACAAATGTGAATATGTTTATCTCTGGAAACATATATATCATACATGTATGCGTAATGGTACGTGCGACTCACATGCACTTTTTTCTAAAGAAAGACTGATACTTTTATTCATCCCAAAATACGCGATTAAAGTACGTAGTTCGTATAATATTTACACAGTTGTGTAATAATGTGAAGGATGAGTTTTTTTACGCTTCATACATCCGAAATTAGGAATATCTATGTACGCGATACCCCTTTATCAGTGTGCATTTTTCAATGCACTATTTAGAGTTAAATTAACAAGGTTGATATAAATAAGAAAAGAAAGAAAAATTTAAGCGTGAGGATGAAAAAAGAAAGAATATTTTTTATTTGTTGGCACGTTCGTTCATTTCTAGTCAAATTTAGCACCAAGACGTGCGTTGCTAAATCATGCTTTTACGGCAGGAGACAATCACATTTAATTAAATTTCTCTCATCGCGTTTATATATATACACACACACATATATATATATATACATATATCAGCAAAGCTTATTTTTTTCTTTCCTTTTCATATTAACTTTCATTCCATTCTACGACAAATAAATATCTTCATTATAGCGAACTAATTATAATGACCGATTCTATACAAATAATTTGCTAGTTTACATTTCGTTTAATTATGTTATCATTTTTAGCATCTTTAAGCTCTTGTTTTTTAATCCGTCAAATACGAGTTCGAGAGGTCGATTATTGAAAATTATTCGTACATTCGTTGACACACATAGAGACACGTCGTTGACGAATTAAAAAACCAAACCTATGTAAATGATAAGTATCCCTGTACACGTATATCTGTATTTATATTGTTACCGTCATTTATCGTTGTTGCTATCGTATCAATGAATAGGTGTGATAATGGTTCGTTTCAACAGTTCGGATATATCTAGTATAAACGAGCGTGGTAAATTTGAACAGAGGAACCGTTTTTACATTTTAGATACGAAATGTAAATTCTCGAAGAAAGGATCGATAAGATACTCGTGTTGTAAAGTCAACGATAAGAAATATCTTTAACCGATATACTGTATAAAGCTAGAAAGAGGAAAAAAGAACAAAAAATATTATCTGTCGATTAACTTCTTAATTTTATTCATTAAAAAGATATTCATACAATTTCATTATTATATTCGGTTAATCGTTTAATTTTAAGTTTTTCAAGTGTCGACATAATCACGCATTTCACTATAAAGATCTATCATCGCTATAGCGCCACTTCTTTTTATACTTATATATTTTATTATCACGTTTTATACGTGTTAATAAACTAAGTGATACTTTAATAATTGATCCTTTATAACTAATAATATATATTCGTAAATGTTTCAACTTCATTTATTGGTCACATTGAATATTGAATAATCTAATCTCTAGATTAAAAAATATATATATACTCTAACTTTTGTTAAGATCATTGCCGATGAAAGCTTGATAGTACAGCGTCTTAATGAGTATCAAATAGATAGTGACTTGCTTATTGTAATCTTGTTTTCATTTCTTAAATAGATATGTGAATGTGCAATTGCACAATGTAATGCTAACAAGGGTGCAACATGAGTGATGAAAGAGCGTGCCGTGTATGCGTGATGTCTGTTGTATGTTAGACGATTTATAAGAATTCGAAACAAGAAAAAAAAGGAGACGGCGGTTTAATATATCGTAAACATCATTTTATCTCTAACAATTTTCGAATTAAGCCACCCACGCCGTATTTTTTCACATAAAAGGAAAAACTTCTCTAACTATTGTTTTCCATGTAATAGCCCATAATTGCCCGTAATTCATAATAACAATATGACGCAATTTAAAAGAAAAAAGAAAAATAATTTTCTGTTTTAATGTATTAATTAGCTAATTCGTCGTTTTGTTCATACATACACAAATACACACGTACACAATGTTCATATTATGAGTTCTCGATATTATTTAAAATCCGATAGGTGCTAGTGTTATTAAAAATAATAATTCATTAATTAGTTAATACTCTCGGTGACTTCGTAATTATTAATATAACTGAATTGAATATATATTGTAGTTATAAATGTAATTAAATATTTTAATGACGTAATATATAACGAGCAAAAGGGGAAAACGATTTCCATGGAATCGTGCTTTAATTAACCACTAAAACTTCTTATGCGTTTTCCAATAATGTAAAAGACGATTTCAGGTGCATACAAGTACACACATTCCTGTGATATTTCATACGAGAAAAAAAGATAATGAGTTTAAAGAAAGATTAAAAAGAAGGAAAAAAAACAAATGAGAAAATTACCGATCTTTAGTATTGCGAATAATATCATATTTCCATTTATTATATAAGTATTCAGCGAATATTCTCATGATCACTTTTGAAATAAAATATTTCGTCGGGAGTATGCGTGATATATCGTGTTTTCATCGATCAATCGTGATAACATTAAAATATTTCCAGCATACTTGATGGACGAACAAACATTTGAAATTTTCACAATAATCTCATATTAAAAAAGATCTTGGAAGAAAATTATTAAAAGAGAAAATTAATTACAATAATAATAATAATAACAATAATAGTAATAATAAGGATAATTAAAGAACATGATCTTTTTTAAAAATCGTTCGTACTCAGTCATTTTTTACTAAGTATTCGATTTAATATTATTAGAGAGTTTATAAATCTCTCTTCAAAAATAGCGGGCCACAAGAAAATTACACTGACGATATATCGATCATTATAGACCCGTGAACACACACGGATTGTCATTCGTGTAAAGAAAGGAAGAACATTTGTAACGTTGGGTCTTATTTTTGCCTATTATTGGGGGGGCCTATTACTGCCGTCTCCGTGTGCGTTGACTAACCATGAGTTATATTGTTTGTAAAGTAACTCCTTAAGATATAAGATTAATAAATTTAACAAGATAATAATTATAATAATTATTATAATGATAATAATAATAATAATAATAATAATAATAATTATAATAATAATTATATAATATAATAAATATTACGTATCGCATTAATATCGTATTCGTGTATAATGAAGGATTAATATTAATTGCGTATAATATTAGATTTTGTATGATATTTAACCTAACAGGAAAAAAAAGCATAGTTTATACCACGAATAGAGATCTGTATCTATAAATTAAATGTAATAATATTGACGATCGTACGCCTATCGATGAACAATGTATGTACGAGAGGAACAGGACTAAATATTGACCCTGATCATCGAATCACTTTTTTGTATGAAAAGATTGTAAAACGATATCGTACACTTTGATGTAAAAGAAAATACACAGTACAGTAACGAGGTATTTCTCTCTTTCTCTCTCTCTCTCTCTCTCTCTCTCTCTCTCTCTCTCTCTCTCTCTCTTTTTCTCTTTCTCTCTCTCTCTCTCTCTCTCTTGTTTTGCCATATATGTGTTACAATGATCGAACTACTTCCCATAGTACCTTCCTTCACTCGTAAAAATTACTCTCCTTTAATAATGACGATGGAAGTAACAGACACGAAGGCTGTCATCTAACATCTAACGGCTCCTATATGTAATTGCCATTCACCGAACCGCAATTCCGGGAACGCTTGTTTATTCCTTCATTCCAGCATTACGGAATACGTTATAAAACGGTTGCTTACTCTGCACAATGACCCCTCTATATAAAATAGCTCGTTTTTTCTTTTTTTCTGTTTTTCTTTTTTGTCATTTTTCATTTTCATTATCATAAGTATTAGTGTGTATATATATATATATATATATATATATATATATATATGTATGTATGTCTGTATGTATGTATGTTTAGATAAAATAAAATGAAAATATGTTGTAGGCTTCATTAGTCGTTCGGTATCAGTAATTAAATGTATTTACTCGAATAATGGAAATAATTAAGTTTTTAATATAAAATTTTAATTATATTCTTGATTATTAACTTCTCGGTTGAAAGAGAATTCAAATTTATAGAAATTCACTTATGGGAAGTAGTTCAAATGACGAACTATATTTGTATCATATGATTTAATATTTATAAGAATGATTTATATTGATGTTATAATTTCTTGTCTAAATATGAAAAATTTCTACATATTATGTCAGAAATATTTAAAATTGGATTTATGTCACAAATTCGTTAAAAAGAAAAAAATATAAGATAATTATGCCTTCTGGGAACTGTCGATCATAAATACTTAATAATAGTAATTTCCCGCGTAAAAATGATCACGTACGAATGGTAACATTTATCAAAATGAAAAAATTACAGTTACAGTTACGTATTATTGGATAATCGTCTGAAGTTACACTTCGAAATATACTTATTTCGATTAGCAAGCTGACCGTATCTAAAAATATATTTATAGAAAATAAAAATTGAAAATAACATATATATATATACTTATTTTATCAAAGAGAATTTTCTTATTTGTGATTCCGTTATTACGAACCCTTCATTATTTCTTTTTAATATGACACATGTAATTATATAGATATATAACTAGTAGAAAAATATACATCATTATCGTCATCATACATTGACTACGTTTGACTACTAGCTAGAAGCTAACTTTCTTATTACTATTGAAATACTTGAACAGGTGGGGAATCTATTGGTCAAAGAAGGTAGCAATTCACTTCAGTTTAGTCTTAGCAGTATCTTGACGAACATGTTATACGTAACTAATATGTGATCATATATATGTGTGTATAGATATATATATATATCTATATATATATATATATAATGAAAATTAATTAAAAAAAATTTCTTTTAATTTTAAATATTCTATTTCAACAAAGAAGAAACGGAACTACCAAAGAAAAAAAAAGAATATATGAAAGGAATTCAACGTTCTATCATCGCGTTCGACCGATTTTTAATTATCAGTGATTATGTGTGTACTACCTTTTATTTTCCTTTTTAGTCGTAGCGAGCCTGTTTCGTTTGGCAACATAAAATAACACAAAATTGTACGAAATGAGACATATTATATTCAAATTTTTATGGCTCATTATTATACCGCCATTGGTCGATGTCAATACGAAGGTACTAACGACAACCGAGTCAAGTGCAGACTATCTTCAAAAAGTTATGCTCGAACTGCAACAACTTCATTCACCTACGACACCAAAAACTTATGTTGGATCTACTGGAAATCTTCAATCCGACAATTTACAACAGTATAATCAAAATCAAAACTACTCGATTCAAAATCATCTTTCTGAAACGCATCAATTCGATCAAATATTTCATAAGGACGATTTTCGAAACTCGAAAACATCGTCTCATAAAAAAATTGATTTACAACATTCTGGATCGGAGAATATACCGCAATATTACGAGGTATTTTAATATTTACAAATTTTGCATGTGTTCAAACAAATGACGATAAATTTTTTTACGAATCGACAGATTCGCTCTCCCACGTACGTTAGCGCGGCAAATTTGAAAGATAGTAGATTATTTGCGGAACTCGCTGCAATCTATAAAAATGCGTTGAACAAAGGACCATTTATCAGTGTATCGTCCTCGTCAAATTCTGACAAAAGACCTCAAATCGTGGAGACTCACCTTGAATTACCAGTTAGGCAACCGGCGTATCATCATTATTATTTTTTCCCATTAAAAACAATTGAAAATGAAATAAATAAAAATGACGAACATCATCTTATGGTAAGTACAGTATTCTTTTATTTTTATTTATTAACACAACAATTTTTTTTGTATCATAATTATACATATATTATAACCTCTTTAATGTCACGTGGCTCATATAATTGTCTATTTTGCAGAGTACATATAATATCGATAACGTTGCTGAAAGTGCATCTCATAAACAATTAAGCAATCCACTTTTTATAGCTATAAGTACATTTGTCAGTATAGCTGTTTTATTTATGATGGGAATTTTATTTTTACCAAAACTTCATCAATATGGCATTTTTTCAACAAGAGGAATTCAAGATGATTTTCTTTATTTAACTAATATCGTTATGGGTGCTATTGATAAATTTGAGGACTGAAATTTATTTCATTGAATTATTTGACACAGATTAAGTCATATATAGTATTAAGAAGCAAGAAAGATATGAAGATATCAAGCGTGTAGCAGAGTATTTAAGACTGTTTATCACCAATAGTTTTATAATGGTTTAGACCAACAATAAATATAATTTAAGTGTAATTCTTGAATAATTTTGATGAACAGTCTCATTTTTAAAATGAAGATATAAGCGAGGATATGACTCTTTTGAATTTTTATAAAAGCTTTGTTCATCAAAATCATTCATGAATTACGCTTGGATTCGCTTTTGGCGTAAACGTTGTTTTGGATATTTTTCGTGAAAAAAATAATTTCGTATAGTAATGTCTCTTAAACTTTGAAACAAAAGAGAAAAAACTCGTACTCCTAATTATTAATTTTTATATAAACGTTTGAATGGTATGTGCTTTGTTTCCTTGAAGTAGACAATTGCTTCCTTCTTTGTGTGTATAAACCGATGCTCAGCCGTTTAATTATGTGTTCAGCTGTTCATACTAATAGATTTTAAGAATAACATATAATACTTCACAATTAAAACTTCACAATTAAAACTTCACAATTATTCAAACAATGTATAATGTACATGGAGTACAACAAAATAATATTTAAACAGTAGTGCATATCGTTTAAACATTACATATTTCGTAGTACGTGTTAGATATAAAATAATTTCAATTTAATATCTCAACAAAGTTAAATTTTGATCTGCGGCTCGTTACTCTCAGGTGAAAACATTTTCTTCAGTAGAGACAAATCAAGTTCGATTTGAGTACTTTGATTTTGTTTGGGAAAAGCGATTTTCAAGATGTCTAGCCCAGGTTTTAAATTCTTTCTTTCTCATTTTCGATTTTTCGTCGAGCAACCGATATATCATCGATGGATCGGTCCATCGATGAGAATTCTTCGATTATTAATTCTTTTCACATTAGATGTAGAGAGATCATTCTTCCATGTAGTGAGATAGAAAGAACACCTGCGCGCATGTCGGCGTACGCAGGCGATTTAAATTCTATCAAGGACTGTGTTTTATTGTTCGAGGTATCGAAAACACGAGCGATCGTTTTAAATAGTGATGACTGAAGCTTCCAATGTTGAAAAATGAAGCGACAAATCATCCCAAAACTCGGATTTTAAAGTAGAGTCATCGATAGTTCGTAGACAACTTCCACGTGATAAGATTTGGATCGGTATTACTTGTGATATATCAAAATCTAAATCTAAATTATATAACACAAGTACTACCGAGCGAATGACTGCATATTTCAACGAGTTTTCAAATTCTAAGCGTTGAAGTAGTTTTACATTTATCAATCATATTTTGTTAGATAAATAGATTAGATATAGTAGAATTTTAAAATAATTACTAAGAGAACGCACTGAAAAATTCTAATTTTTTTATTATTACCTTTTTTTATTTATTTTTATTTCCGCTTTTCAAATTAAATATTATATTCTCTATTCTATTTATGTTCGCCGTCGTATCTATATATTTTAAGATTCAAGATATTCATTACCAATTTTTTTTCTTTAGGTGTTTTTATAAGTTTAATTAGAAATAAAAACTATAAAATTTGTGTAATTAACAAATATTTTTCAATTAATTTTATCTTCAGAAAAGTATAATCTGATACATAATTTTTTCTTGCTTTTATCAGATACCCTTTGTACTACATACAAAAATTTCTGTTACATACTAATTCGATTGTTTTTATATAAGCTTATACACCGACGAAACGTATGCATAGAGAGAACAGTGTTTCCTTATTGCATTGTTAGTTCATATTTTGTTCAATCGCTGTATACATTGCAAGCGAAAGGTAGTAAACAGTCTTAAAGTAAAAACGCAATATTGTTACTTTATGACATTATTGCATATCATTTAAAAATACATTTTTTTGGATTTATTTTTTACACATTATTATATTATTACTATCAATAAGATAGTATATATATATATATATATAGAAATATAATATTAATGCATGCTGCAACATCTTGTATATGTATATTGTGCTTTCTTACTATTAAACTATAATATAGAAAAAACAAGGGTAACTAAATACACTCTATCTGTTTGGGAATGTATATGTCTGTGCGATATTTAAAGTAAAGGTTTCATCTAAATTATTTGTATACTTATTGCACAATGTAGGTACTCTTGTAAACATTACATATATGAAATGTTTAATTGTACATTTTTTACAGTATAAAAAGAATCGGGAAGGCACACTTTGGGATCAAAATTATTCTTTGCTTCTCAACCGTTTCCATTGGCAGTAGAGAGGGATGCTTGATCTTTATTTTTTCTTTTAAGAATTTGTCTTTGATGCTCATATTCAAAATCTTCTTCACTTAAATTTAGCCTTTGAATCTATCATATTATAGATGCATTTTGATGATTAATATTTATGGAGACATAGTTTTGTTTTAATGATAAAAGAAGTTGTTTTACCTGATATACTAAAGCTTCCTCTTCTACTATGTGTTGTGGAGGATTTCTTAAAACTTGAAGAGTTTCATATGTTGTTGGACACTGCTTTGTAAGTGATGTTCTACCCAAACATCCTTTAAGTAATACCAATCCTACTTTAAAAATAATTTTAACTCCTTCGCAAAGGAACATATCCCAAACACGTAGAATGCTTTCCCATGGCAAAGTCCGAGTGTAAACGCAAAGAAACCATTCGGTCATGTACAAAATAGGTTCCATCTTTTGTTTTTTCTGAAATGGTAAAAATTGAACAAAATAATTATTATGCTTTGAAAAATGTTAAAGTATTTCTTATTATATACTTTTCAAACTAACAAGATGCTTATAAGCAACAGGTGAAACTCTTTTCAGAAGCGCAAAGAGTATATCACCATCGCGTATTAATGTTTCCATTCCTTGACTGTAATAACCAACAAGATATTTGTCACATATAGCAACAAGACACCAAAATGCTTGTACTGCTGGCATATGCATCAATAAAAAGGCTGCGATAGGTGCTTGAGCTTGACAGTAACCAACTTTTGCATTCAAAATAGAGTATGCTTTCAATACTTGAAAGAGTTCTTGTTGTCCAGGTGCATTTTCAACAAACATTTCATGATGAGGAAATTGTCGATGTAAATCTTTTTTTATATCTTCTATATATTTTGGATCGCCAGGTCTTTTAATTAATTCTTGGTATAAATTTGGATTTTCATTCATTAATAATTGTCCTCCACATAGATTAAGCCATGCTCTGAGTCTTACAGAAGGTGGAATTCCTTTCCTGCATCTTTCTCTGACTTTTCGATAATTAGTAGTCATAAAAAGACTCCAATTATTTAACATTCTTATCCATTTTCTTTCTCTTCTCAATATAACATCAGGTGGTATGGTTACCTTTCTGAAATATTTATAATATCCATTTAAGTATATAAACATAAATCTATAAAAATTCATCTTTTTATTTCAAATCTATTATTATTTTTATTGGTTTATAATATCACCTTTCAGGACTATACTGTGAACCTCCAAGAAAACCATGACGATCTGGAACAGTTGAAATCACTGAACCACATTGATAAATACTGCTAGCTTCTGATTCCGTTTCTCCATTCAATTCTTCTTCTACAACTTGTGCTACTGATTCAGCCATAGCATTTTTTATATCTCTTTATTACTTTTTATACAAATAATCAATTATAATTGCAATAAATATATTACTGTATATTGATTTTCCTAAAATTATAAATATAAACATTTTAACAAAAATGAAGTAAATAATAAGATCATGGATCAAACGATTTTTTACTGTGATTTCAAGTAAAATACACTAATAATAGATAATTAATAAAATTATATTTCAAAGTAATAAAATAAAAGATAGTGATCATAAGAAATTTTACGTTATAATATACGATATAGTACTTACTTTGACACTTAAATAGAATAGTACATAACCTCTATGTTTTTCTCAAATAATATATATACACACTTCATATGAAGATATAAAAAGAACAACTATATTATACACTTAAGAAAATTTAACATAAATCATAAGATGTGCGCTTCTTCTTTACAATGTCCATATTAGCAAAGCTGTAATAAGTAAACAACAGATAATACGTGACATTTTGCATGATCACATCAACGTACCATTTTATCATATCCAAGAGATGGAGATTTAAATTATAAATTTAAAATATATCAAGGAATGAGATTTTCTAGATCATCAATTTTATAATAATGAAACATAAATGTACATACACACATCTTAGTTAGTTTATCCACCCCAATTCGTAATCACACAGATTTACATGTACACAATGACACATTCTGATAACACTATGCGGAAAAAACCTGCAACCAATGACAGAGCAGTAATAGCTGTCACATCGTATACGCGATTTTCATTGGTTAAACCCAATGAAACACATTATTAATATTATAATGCGTACTTCCCAATATCTCTTTAAGGCTGTTCATCACTCTTGGTTTTATAATGGTTTACACTAACAATGAGAACAGGCGTAATTTTTAACCGATTTTGATGAACAAGGTCTCATTTCAAAAACAAAGATATAATCTAGGATCTCGCTTTTCCGAATTTTTGAAAAGGCTTTATTTTCTTTAAAAAAAGATCGTGTCAAAATATGATATGTTTCGATAACAGTTTATGCATAAAAATAAAGCTTTCTCAAAAATTCGAGAAAGCTATATCCTCGATTAAACCTTCATCTTTAAAATGAGATCTTGTTCATTAAAATCGGTCAAGAATTGCATCTGAACACGTTGTTCGCATAAATGTTGTTTTCGTCATTTTTCGTGAAAAAAAGTTTCGTATAGTGGCGTCTCTTAAACTTCGTGGCAAAAGAGTAGAAGCTAATACTACTCCTACTGATTTTCATATAAATGTTGAGTGATGTTGTAACGTATATCACGTTGAATGATATTGTACCGTGAGATATGAAGATGTTCAGACTTTCTGGACCATTCTAAATGCAAGGAAAGGTATTTAGCAATATTCATATAAAGAAATTACAGTACACATTCAGAAATTTCAATAAGCTTTTGAAATATGATTCCATAGTAAAAATAAGGAAATACGTCTTCAGCCAATCATACCAATAGATATTTTTTAAGATACTGTTATTTTAGAAAAATATTATGTTTTATATAATAGAAACAAAAAACTTATAAGAAACGTTTAGTAGAATAATTTTCATTTAATATTTCAGTTCACCTATATTTCAAACATGAGCTCATTGCCGATATCTAATATTAAGAAAAACGATAATTTCACAATTATTTAAACAATTGTTAATGTACGCTAAATAAAAAAA
>NC_057695.1:5571631-5572514 GCF_014466175.1 Vespula pensylvanica
ACTTCGCGATAAATTTATTTTAGCGATACTAACACTCGATTACATCTGCACAACATGGTTCTGAAACAAAAATACAAACGAAATAATTAATATCACTGTCATAATGAAAACTGTATAAGTCAGTCAACAAATATGTGATAGAGAAATACATTTACTTTAAGTCTTCGTTAATATTCGCTCCATTGACATCCTACGAAAATTTCTAAGTCCACTCGTGCAGATAGATTACCAAAGTCCTCCGAAAGTGAGAAAATTTCTAAGTTCACTCGTCGGAAGACACAGCGGAACTGAACTAGTAATTGCCAAAGTCAACTAAAGGTCCGAGTTTGTTGTCGTCACGGGTGGGAAAGTATCCCCACCACACCATTTCATCCTAAAGTAAAATAATTCGTATGGAATATTGAAAGAATGAGTAATATAATAATATACTTACATTAACTCTTTTCTATTACTTGCGAAGGACACGTACTGCGAGAACTGCGATGTGTACTCGTCGAAATTCGAAGCAAGACTGACCCATAACCTGTGAATCGGTCCGATTATATTGTCGCCATGGGTGGGAGAGTATCCCCACTTCGCCATTTAATCCTAAAATAAAACAAATTGCATAGAATATTGAAAAAATGAGTGATATAATAATATATTTACATTGACTCTTCGTTATTACTTGCGGAGAATGCGACCTGCGAAATCTGCGATGTGCACTCGTCGGCGTACGAAAGGAAACTAACTCGACAAAAGACGAAGTAAATAAAAGTCCTATATGTTTATATTACACAAGGCCGATGATTCCGACGATAGAACTTTTAAATATTAAGATTTTTAATTGCAATTATTTTAAGTTTCTCTCGCGTTACGATCTTTGTAATGTTAAACAAATTTA
>NC_057695.1:5572763-5572889 GCF_014466175.1 Vespula pensylvanica
ACAATTGTTTAAATAATTGTGAAATTATCGAAAGTATTAATTTCTAAGATTTCTTGTTCGGAAAGAGAGAGCCGCGATACTCCCTCCTCGGAGTACGAAAGGAGACTAACTCGACAAAAGTCAAAG
>NC_057695.1:5572989-5690515 GCF_014466175.1 Vespula pensylvanica
GAGTAATATGGTTTGCTATCAGTAAGCGTGGACTGACCCTCCTCCAGTTAGCCACCTGAATTCTTGGGTAGTGCGTGAACGTCGCGAACGCGAATTTAGAATAGAGTCACCGTTATTTTAACACTTACGGGAGTGTTCGGGCGCGATTAAAAGTCCCACCGCGGACTTCGTTTTATAGAACGTCGATGATTGATCACGCCGGTCACGCGAATTTTAGAGTAGAGTCCCCGTTAGCTCGTGGGTCCCTAGATGCAGCTACCTCCACGCGGTGGGACCTGGGTCGGTAGTACTTGCGAAATATCGAAATTTATGTCTTAATTATATTTAAAATTTGTTACTAAAAAATTATATATGTAGTCGTATAACGCAAGTACTACCGGGCGAAAAGCTGCATATTTCAATGTTTTTCCAAAATCTTATTTCTGTCTAATACAAATTATATATCAGATTAATTACACTTTAAATCGTTAATTATATTTCCACAGATAAGTTGAATATAATCAAAATTCTAAATTAATTTTCTAAGAGAACGCACAGAAAACGTTTCTGTCGCAGTTATGTTCGCTGTCATTTCTATTTATTCTTATCTACTTTTATTAATTGTATTCTTTTATTAATTATATTAATTACTATTTTTAACTTTCATTACACCACATAACATCATAACATCACATAGACCAGTTTCCCGCTTGCGCTTGTAGTTCATAATTTGTCCATATCTGTCGCTGAAGTCACACATGCTTGGAGCAAAAGGTGATGAACAGTATTAATTAGTTCATTGTATATATTAAACAAATAAAAATTAGACAACTTATAACAAAATTTTATTGGCACATTTATATTTGTATTAAATAACACATATAACTGAATGGGTTTTTTATTAAATTATTATTTCATTTGATAGCCTAAATTCAGATTTCATTTACAAATATAATATATTTAATCTTACTTATTAAATAATCACACCTTGCGCTTGTATTCTAGTGATAAATAATGTTACAATTTTTTTCATGATAATATTAATGCCTTTTGTGACCTTTTGAAGAACGAGAACCTTTCACTTTACTTCCACTAGGACTTGGTGCAATAACTATTTGACCGGCAGCTATCTCATCTCTATTTGCAGAATTTTCAATTTGTTTTTGAGCTTCAAAGTAGAACATAAAATCTCGTACTTGCTCTTGTAAGTCTCTTACTTCAGATTCTTTTGTAGTTTTTAATTCTGATAGTTCCTCTTGTAATTCTTTATATTTTGTTTGCCATGTTGTCTGGTTGATTTGAAGAGATGATCTTAATTCCTTTTCCTCTTTTAGTTCAGATTGAACTTGTGTTAATTTAGTCGTAGTATGTTGTAGGCGTTTTTCCAAAGATTGTTTTTCTTTGTTAAGTGATGTAAACTGCTCCTAAAATATATGCATTAAGATGGATAAGTAATAAAAATTTAGTTAAGTGCTATGTAATAATAATACTTTTTAAGTCCATTTTATTAAGATAATTTTGTGTAATACCTTAAAGTGTGTATTTTCTTCCATTAAATGACCCAACTTTTCTCTTAATTCTGTAGTCTCTGATAAAGAACGTTGTTCTAGTCGATTAAACTTTTCTTCAAAATATTGCCGCTGTGTTTCAAGCTGAGATGTCAATAAATATGTAAATTCTAACTGAACTGAATCAACTTTCTCTTCCATAGCTGCACCTTCATTTTTTGTTGCTGTTTGTCCTCCCTCCACCATCTTGCCATCTTTATCTTGTAATAAACGATGAACAAAATTATCACCAACATAATCCCAAACACGATTGTTGCCTAATTGCATTGCATAACAATGGTGAGTATCACGATAGTGTTCAAATGCGTGTCCCTGATGATAACGAGAACATCCAATGTGACCACATATTAAACAAATCCATAAGGCTTCATTACTTGTTCCTGCAGCTGTAGGAAAGCATATGATATAATAGTATATAATTCATTAATTTTAAACATATATAATAAGAAAATATAAATATTTTTTTACATAATTTTATATATATTCAAAGAATGCATACCACATTCCATGCAGTGACTGTCTGCAAGTGGTTCTGGTGTTTGAGCGTAACGACAAATTGGACATGATGTATCACCCCACTTTACAAGGCAACTTGAATGAAATGTATGATTGCATAATATAGTTAATATACCATCCACACTTTCATCCATTCTTTCTAAACAAACAGAGCATGAAGGCAATTCTGTATGACCTGTTAGGGGCATACCATTATCTCCTACTTCAACTTTTGACACAAACACCAGATGACATACTACATCAGGTTCCAAAGAATTATAAGGTGCACCATTGAAAGTTTCATAAAATTCACTAGCTGCACTCTAAATATATGCAAAAAAAAAAGAAAATGATTATTTTTGTTTAATTAAGAATCTGTAAGACTTAATTACTATATGACATAATTACTATATTATTTACCGAAGAACGAAATGTAATTAAAGCCATGTATTGATTTGGATTACCATCCCGCAAAATTCTGACGTGCTGAATATCTTGATGACAAGCTGCTGTGAATGTTAAAAGATCATGACAAGTCATTGTTGCTGGAACTGACAACATACATATGGTATGACTGCGATCCGCTGCATTATGCATTTCAGTTAATTCACTAAACAAATGAGAAAAAAAATAAATATTTTCTATGTAGATAATTTAACAAATATAAATCATTTGATCAAAAATATATTTTTTTTTTCTAATTTGCATGTGTTACTCACTCTTCTTTAAAAAGATGTAGTATTCCTTTAGTAACTTCCACAAATGGATTTCCAGAAATAAAATTTATTTGATCAGATTGTGAACAAGCTGTAGCCCCAATTATTTCTGCACCTTCAGAAGTTGATACAGAAGTACATGTAGTAAACGAAGTTTCTTCAGAATTTGCTCTTGGTAATAAATGTGGTTTACTAGATCCTTGAGAAGATAAAAAAGGAGATGGTCTTTCAGTAGTACACGAGTAGTTTTCTAAAGTAATATCCCTTGGTTCTCTACGTCCTCTCATTTTTCTAGCAGCCATTGTACCTATAAATCAATGAATTAAAACAAAGATACATATGTATACTCAAATGCATCAGAAACAATTTACTGAAATTTACTTAAAAACTATGGAAAGTACATATAAATATTAAATTCGTCTAAACTTACTAATTGTTTCTTCCTGATTTGGGTTAACAATTTCAATGCGAATAACGCAAAGCGAAACCAGGACGATTGGAGAACTCATTACACATATCTAAATTTATTGCTTACAACCGTTGATAAATATTATCCTTCCTCCATTATTTTTCAAATTAGAAAATATTTAACACGACCTATCTCAAAAAACCTACAATAAAACTTTACTTGAAATTCAAAATTGAATGTACCGTGTGGATCAGCTGCTTTATAAAGTTGCTAACATCATGTATATGTATATATATATATATATATATATATATATATACCCAAATAAAGTTGACTGAAAATAACACGTTAAATACTTCACAGATGGTGCTCTGTTACAATTTGTTTTGGCGGCATATATAAAATAGTAACCTACGTCAAATAAAATATAAAAATTTATTGACAACTATAAATTATCTAAAGTATATTCAATCGAAAGTTTAAGAAAAAAATAAAGAAAATTGATTTTTTCGATTTTTTCAGATATGTAATGATTTCTATAAAGGTCCATATAATTTTTCAACTAAAATTGAATTATAAATTTGTAGATAGTAATCTTCGGGTACTGTCAATAAATCGAAAGTTGTATTAAATTAATAGCTAATTTCACAATTATTTATTTATTTTCAAGATATCGCAGTAAAGAGCTACTTGTATTTTGATTGGCTTATATAAACTGACAACGATCTTGTAGTTTTAAACGTTCCTTAAAATTACAATGAAAATGTGTTAATCCAAATTTATTTAATATTTCAATCATTAATGTTATCTTTAAAATTCACATATTGTTTATATTTTAACGAATATATATTCCACGAATCAATTTATTGTTGAATATCTTAAAATAAGAGATTCAATGTAAATGCTCCTTCATAAAAAATTCTGCAGTTACTGGAAATACGTAAAGCTTGTTTTTCAAAGAAAATGGATGATCATCGCTTAGCTGGAAATCAAGATTAGTTCTGATGAAAAGAAGCTTGGCTGGCTCGAGACAATGGTTCGAATTGTATACAGTGTATTTAAACATGGCATTGTGTATTAATGACCGTTTTTTCGTAGAAGAAAAAAATTGAAATGCGTAGACATTATAGTAATTTGTAATGGCATTATTTGAAATAATTACAAACTATCGAAGTATCAAATACGTGTTCTCGCCCGGAGTTTAGGTGAAAATTATCATAATCAGAATGTGCGAGGTAAACGTTTATCTCAAGTCCTAGGATGGCTTTAGGAAATTTTCAAAGCATCCTAGCTGCTTGGTTTTTGTGCAGTAGCATTAGCCTTTGCTATGGTAAGTTTTGAAAACGTATAAATAACTTTCACATTTACGTGTATATAAGCATAGACATACATACAAAACGTACACGAATAATAAAATAAAAATGTATATTTCTGCGTTGTACACACACACACACACGTACATATACTTTGTAACGAAATATACATTTATAATAATCTCTTTTTATAGGCTCACCTACATTACTTTTTGCTACTCATAAGGATATAAGAATGGCTAATGTCTCACGAGCAAATAAAGTTTATACTATTGTCAAAGATTTATCTGAAGGTGCTGCTCTGGATTTTTATTATGAACGTGGTTTAGTGTGTTGGTCTGATAGTGGTTTAGAAATGATACAATGTGTCCCTTCAAATGGTACATATACAGGTGAAAAAATGACTGTGGTAAATTCAAGTTTGATATCTCCGGATGGTTTGGCATGTGATTGGTATACCGGTAAACTTTATTGGACAGATGGAGAAAAAAATAGAATTGAAGTGACTAGTATTGATGGACAACATAGAAAAGTTCTTTTTTGGACTGATATTTATCAACCTCGTGCAGTTGCACTTGCACCTATGAAAAGTATCCTTTTTTGGACTGACTGGGGAGATATACCAAAGATAGAAAGAGCGGCAATGAATGGAGATCCAACTACTCGTGAAGTCATTGTTTCTGATGATATATTCTGGCCAAATGGACTTACAGTTGATTATGAGAATGAATTAGTATTTTGGGCAGATGGTAGATTGAAATTTATTGCTGTTATGGATTATTATGGCAAAAATAGAAGAAAAGTTATCAGTCAAGGCCTAGATTATCCATTTGCAGTCACGTATTTTGATAATAGACTTTATTGGACAGATTGGAAAACATGGTGTGTGCATGCACATGATGTGCGACAAATACAAGCACATCCTAGGGAATTATTCCATGGAGAATATATACCAGGAGACATAGAAGTTTGGGATGCAAGAAGACAACCATATGGAGATCATCCATGCAGACAAAACAATGGTAACTGTTCCCATTTATGCTTGCTAAGCACAAAGGATCCTGGATATACATGTGCTTGTCCAACGGGTGTAAAACTTTTAGATAATTTTACTTGTGCTGAAAGACCAGAAGAGTTGCTTCTCATAGTTCAAAGAAATGAGATTTGTAAAATATCCCTTGATTCTCCTGATTACACAAATTTTGTTTTACCATTAAGTGATATTAAACATGCAATTGCAGTAGACTTTGATCCAGTAGATGAGATGCTATATTGGACAGATGAAGAGGCTTTTGCCATTAGAAGAGCTTATCTTGATGGATCAGGTCAAGAAAATATTGTTACAACAGAAGTAGCAAATCCAGATGGAATTGCTATAGATTGGTTAGCACGTAATTTGTATTGGACTGATACAGGTACTGATAGAATTGAAGTCGCTCGTTTAAACGGCACTAGTAGAAAGGTTCTTATTAATGAAGATCTGATAGAACCTAGAGCTATAGCTGTAGCTCCTGAACTTGGATGGATGTTCTGGACTGACTGGAACGAAAAACGACCAAAGATAGAACGCAGCAATTTGGATGGCAGTGAAAGAATAATTTTAATTACAAAAGACATTGTTTGGCCGAATGGTATTGCATTAGATTTGGAAAGAAAAAAGATTTATTGGTGTGATGCTAAAACAGATAAAATAGAAGTTTGCAATATGGATGGCACTGATAGACGTGAAGTTATTACTGATAATCTGCCTCATTTATTTGGACTTAGTTTATTGGGCGATTTCCTTTATTGGACTGACTGGCAACGACGTAGTATTGATAGAGCTCATAAGCTTACTGGTGGTGAAAGAGAAGTTATTGTTGAACCAGTTCCAAATGTAATGGGATTGAAAGCTATACATCTTGGCCAAATAAATGGCACAAGTCCTTGTGCACATAACAATGGTGGTTGTAGTCACTTATGTTTAAATAGACCTGATAAATACGTATGTGCTTGTCAAATTGGATATGAACTTACAAAAGATAAACATACCTGTGTAATACCAGATGCTTTTCTGTTGTTTGCAAAAAAAGAAAATATTGGACGCGTTAGTATTGAAAATGCTAATAATGATAATATTATACCTGTTACAGGTGTTAAAGATGCAAGGTAATATATTATTTATTTATCATTGCAGTACTATTATACTAAATTGATTCCTCTAATATTGATATTGGAAAATATTACCTTAAAAATTTCTTTTTTGAACATTAATATTCATTTTATTTAAATTAGAAATATAATTATGTCAGTATAACTCATTGTTCATCTATTAATTTCAGTTCTCTGGATTTTGATTTGAGAGACAATCGCATTTATTGGACGGATGTAAAAGTAAAAGCTATAACACGTGCTTTTATAAATGGTTCTGATGTAGAAAGAGTTGTAGATCTTGGATTAGAAACTCCTGAAAGTTTAGCTATTGATTGGATTGCTCATAATTTATATTGGAGTGATACTGGTACACATAGGATTGAAATGGTACGATTTAAAGGATGTAGTAGACGGGTGCTTATATGGCAAGATATAATCGAACCCGCATGTTTGGCTCTTGATCCTGAAAGAGGGTAATTGTAATTATCTTTCTTAATAATAAATTAATATTTTATAGTATTTTATATCTACTTAAGAAACATCCAAAAATAATTTTTATTCCTTAATGATTTTTATATTACTAATATTCAGGTTTATTAAATTTTTCAGTCACATGTATTGGGCTGAATGGGGTAATTCCGGTAGTATCGAACGTGCAAGATTAGATGGATCTAATCGTCAAGTAATATTAGCTTATATCGGTCGAGCTAATGGCCTTACCATAGATCATGCAGCTCGTAAACTTTATTGGGCAGATCTGTTCACACCAGCAATTGATAGTTATGATTTACAAGCTAGAAAAAGAAAGCCTATTATTACAAAAGACATAGTATATCCATTTAGTATTACCCAATATCAGGATTATATTTATTGGACTGATTGGAATATTGGTGATATTGAAAGAGCAAATAAAACGACAGGAGCTAATAGAACTAAAATACACAATAAATTAGAATCAGTGACAGATCTGCTAGTCTTTCATGCATCACGGCAGTCGGGATGGAATCCATGCGCAGTTAATAATGGAGATTGCAGTCATCTTTGTATTGCTTTACCTGGAGAAGATGGTGGTCCATCAACTTCGTACAAATGTTCTTGTCCTACACACTATAATCTTGCAGTTGATAACAGAACTTGTATCGGTAAATTTATAAATTATTATTACTTCACTAATTTATCTCTATTTATATAAAAAGTTGATTCATAGAAACGAACATTTGTTACCTTATAGTTTTTGTTAATATATTAATTAATTTTTTTCAGCACCGAGACACTTTATGATATATAGCCTTCGTAACATAATGGGTCGCTTTTTGCCAGATAGTACGGATTGTCCAGATATAGTAATGCGCGTACAAGGATTAAAGAATGTTCGTTCTATAGAATTCGATCCAATTACACAACATGTATATTGGATAGATGGGCGCAATTTATCTATAAGAAAGACTCTTGATAACAGAACTCATGCTAGTGTAGTAATATCTGGTGGATCAGGACATCCATTTGATTTAGCATTAGATCCACTTGGAAGATTACTTTTTTGGTCTTGTGCTACAAATGATGCAATTAATGTTACTAGACTGGATAATGGTTCTGCCTTAGGAGTAGTTGTAAAGGGCGAAGGAGAAAAACCAAGAAATATAGCTGTACATCCGGAAAAAAGACTTTTGTTTTGGATAGATATAGGAGACAAAATGAAATTGTTACAAAGTAAAATGGATGGAAAACAAAGAGTGATAATAGCATCTGATCTTGAACAACCAACTAGTCTAACAGTTGATACTGTAGCAAATATAGTATATTGGGCTCATGGTAAACAAATCGAATTTTCTGATTTTAATGGTAATAATAAAAGAATATTAGTATCAACTGGACAAGGCGTTGCTACTCACTTGTCTGTTCTATATGATTATCTTTATTGGTTTGATCGCGAAATGCAAGCATTGGAAAGAGTAAATAAAAAATCAGGCATTGGAAAAAAGGTTCTTATGAATCGTGCCCTAACAGACTTAATAACTGTCAGAACACCAGAAGATCATGTAATGGAATCACACGTTTGCAGTCCTTTTCACGATTATGGCGGCTGTTCACATTTTTGTATTGGTACAACTTCACCGATTTGTTCTTGTCCCGAATACTTAGTTTTGTCCGATGATGAGCGTACATGTAGAGCCGCACCAGCGTGCGGTGACGATCATTTTACATGTGCTGCTTCAAGTTCTACAGTCGATAAAGATTGTATTCCAGCTATTTGGAAATGTGATGGTCAAAGGGATTGTTCTGATGGAAGTGATGAATTGGGTTGTCCAGCATGTAATCACAATCAATTTAGATGTCAAAGTGGTCACTGCATCGGTAAGAAATACTTGAGTTGTTAATTATTTTAATCTTCTGAATCGCATAATATTAAAATAAATATTTCTATTTATGTAAAGATATTTCGTGGGTATGTGACGGTACACCACAATGCCATGATGGTCTTGATGAAGCACATTGTTGTAGAACTGGACAATTTCAATGTATCGGAAGTGGCGTGTGTATTTCTGAAACTGCACTTTGTAATGGTTGGGATGATTGTGCAGATGGAAGCGATGAAATACCTCAAACATGTACACCTACTACTGATCAAAGCCAATCTTCTGGTTCTGGTACAGAACCAACCAAAAGTCCATATGTTATCACAGTAGTTATAATGATAGCTGCAATTATTGCTATAGTTTTAGGCTTTTGTTATTATCGTAAAAAGTTCGGTAGTAATGAAGATGTACCAAATATTTTACATGATTCTGCTGGTGATCCACTTTCACCAAAACCAAATAGAGTTGTTAAGCCAATATTAGCACAAAAAAATGGTAGAAAAGATCTCAAAACTGATGTAGAAGCTGTAAGAATGTCTGCATTAAATGGAAGCAGTATTGGATCTAGTTATGATCGTAGTCATATAACAGGTATGTAAATTATTTAATATGTATCAAGAATATCTCACATATGATAAATATATTTACTTATAGGTGCATCTAGTTCAACCAGGGGCAGTTCCACTGGTGGATATCCTCAAGAAACGCTTAATCCTCCACCTAGTCCAGCCACAACAGCAAATTCTACAAGATGTTCAAGCAGTAATGCTTCTAGATACAAACCATATAGATATTACAGAAGTATAAATCAACCACCACCTCCAACTCCTTGCAGTACTGATGTTTGCGATGAATCAGATAGTAACTACCCTGCTCGGTATCGTTACGAAAGTGAACCATTTCCTCCACCTCCTACACCGAGATCCATCTATCATAGCGATGCAGCTATGAGTTGTCCACCATCGCCTAGTTCTCGATCATCGACATATTTCAGTCCACTACCACCACCACCATCACCAGTTCCATAAGGTATGTTATAACGAATATAATATGGAGCAAATATGAGATAAATATGGATGAATATTTAAAATTTTTTATAAAACCACAAATTTATTTGTGAATTTATTTTAGATATATAGTATTATCTCTTGCAGTAAAAAAAAACAATCGGCAGCTAATCATTTCATTAGATTAACATCCACTTATACCTCATTTTTATGCTCCCTCATTTTTTTATCATGTTACTTTTATACAAATTCTTTTACATATTTTAAGATGAGTTTTTAATTAGGGACTAAAGATTATAAAAAAAAATAATGGTTGCATACACAATATATTTTCTAAAGTAGAAATTGTAGACATATTTGTTGTTTACACTAGAAACGTGCAAAGTTAATTAATATTGTCGATTGTTTCTTTATCTCTACTCTTTCTTTTATTTCTCCTTAGCAAACTCTCCCTTCTATCATATTAATACTCCCTAGCATTTGTTCACTGTTGTTATATTGCCACACCACGATATTATCACGTTTGTCTACAAATAAAGTCTAATTATAATATTTGAAAACGTTGGAGAACTTGGACTACTTGAGTAGGGATAATTAAATAATAGTAGTGCAAGAATCATTTCTCCTTTGACAAAAAGTTTGCACGTCTCTGGTTTACACAATATTGAATATTCTATATAGATCTATAAATACCAATTTCAGGTATTCTTTTATAAATAATAATATGATTAAATTATATTTTATCAAATGTTACATTTCTCTAGAAAATGTGGTACATATATGTGATGCAACACACATATTATGTATTTGGTTTATTTGAAAAGTCTAAGTACGTTTTTCAATTATTAGCATATAAACCCATTGTGCCTACTTACTATGGTTATCTACATATATACTACATATAATTTAGGAAGTTTAAATGCAGTAGTGTATACGTACTGTGAAAATGTGCAAATGCTTGTACAAATATTTTGATAAAGTGTGTTAAGTATATTCATATTATTTTGTAAAAATGTATATTTTTTTCTAAACCTGAAAATCACAATTAAAATTCAATAATGTTTCTATTTGAATAGATAATATTTCTTTTTTTCTATATTATGGTATATGATTTTATTATTATTTTGTTAATTATGACATTATTATTATTTTTATTATTGTTCTATATGGTTAAGTATATGTATATACACTTGTACATATACATATACAGCATTATATATTATTGCTCTTAAGCACATCCGCATGTTTTTTAGGTACGGTAGAATTCAACCAAAGGCTGCATTATATATTTTATTATTCATTTTATGATCAGAGATCTCTGTTCTTTTATAGAAAGTCTTAACTTCTGATACATACATGTACATAAGTATATAGAATTAAACACATAATTTGAAATAATAAACATATCAGGTTTTGAAGTAATTTAATACAAAAAAGGCAGCATGCAAGCATTATTTGATATCTACATTAATAAGCTAATAATATTAAAAGTATTTTAAGTAATGAATGCCTAAAAAAATTTACAAAACATTTAGATATAAATTGAACCATGTTATTGTAATTTGTACATACAAGATAAGGATGCATGAATGAAATATTAAATATATCGTAACAGTAAAACGATTGCATACGAAAAACCATTTTGTAGTTATATTGTAATATTCAGGAGAATTTTTCTCTATACTATGTAATATGTAAATAGAAAATTTTCAATTAATACATCATAAATATATTTGAATATTCGTTAAATATTTTGAGGTCTGATGTATATGAAATACGTATAATAACGATTATGTAAAATTTTATCCGATGTACACATCGTCCACTTCATTGTTCCTGTAAATGTAGCTCAATTAGAAAATTGTGCCATAATCATTTAAATAGTATCATTATAATGTATAGCACAATTATCGAATCCTGTATAAAATATATTAAGAGTCTTGAAGATTCTGACCTCGCACTGCCATTTTACATTGCCTTGAAGGAATCTATCGTATTATATTAATAATGTCTAGTATTGAAGACTGAAATCATTGTTTATATTTTTTTTACAATTGTATGAATGTATAGCGCTGTACGTTTGTAAGATATTTGTACAAAAAATAAAATTTTTATTAATGTATTTTAAATTAATGAAATTACGTATATTGGTTTATTGATTTCCTTATGTTATTTTAAAAAACCGTTGTATAAAGGCATAAATATATCGCCAATGTGTTATAATTATATCATTTATTTCCATTTGCCAGATAAATTTCGATATTTATCTATTGAATTGACTTTCTCCTCTTGTATCGATAGTTCTTCGTCCAAAAGTAGTTCAAAATTATCTAATGCTTCTGGACGTGGACGTTTATTCCATCTTACACTATACAAAGAAAAAGAAATATATATATATATAAAATATTGATGATACGTTTGAAATAATTGTGTGCAATAAATTTATCTTTTAATATCGACGAAAATACTTCTATTTACTTACTCAGGTATTCCACTTGGTGATAAAACTACAGATATAATATTATCTACTAATTTATATTTTAATATTCGATCGTTTACTGTTGTCGATGTTAGTGATGGAGAAGCATTGACCTGGACATAAAATATTTATTATGCATTTCTATATAAACTGTATAAATTAAATGTAAAAGAAAACTACCTCGATGAGCCATGGTTTAAGTTTATTATCAATAATAATATCGTAACCGTAACATTCGAAACAATGACGATCATTTGCCATTACAGGTGCAACAGCTTTTAACGAATGCACAATGCACCAAGAGATATTTGAAAATAATTTTTCTGTTACAATTTTCCCTCGCGTACTCTCCAAGTACAAACGTAGATTTTGTAAACTTAATTTTCCACCGTGTATACTATTATATTCATCCTAAAAAAGAATTTGATGAAAAATTAACTTTTCAATTTTTCAATTGTGCTTTTTCAATTGCAATTAAATCATAGGAAATTACTTACACCATGCTTTTGTACAGAAACATTAGTTAAGTGTACATAAATGTTATCCAATTCTTGAATACTGGTGTCATATTTTACAGTACAGAAACGACAAAAACCAAGTTTAAATAAATAAGCTTTTAATGGACGAAAAGATGCGACAAGAACGTATAAACGGAGATCAAATTTTTTCCCTCCAATTAAAAGTGGATTGTCTATGTATCTAGATAATTTCATTTGCTTCATTAATTGGTAGAACATTTAAGTAATTATTTATTAATTTATTTAGTATATACCTAGATATAACGTAAGATTCCTTGGTAAGATTTGGATTAAATGGGTTTCGAACTTCCCGTGACCATTTTTTTAATTTACTCAATTTATTTATTAGAAATATTCCCGTCCCTTGGGATTTCCCACATGGTTTCATAATCCAAGTACTTTGTGGTGACTTTCGATATTCCTCCACAAACATATTGTAATCTATTAAAAAAGTTTTTTTTTCTTAATCATTAAAATTTTTATAAAATATTTACTTCAGATAATATAAAATTATTTTTTTAAATCATTAAGATATTTATTATACTAATCAAATATATAGTATTAAAATATATACATGTATTATATTAATTATTTTTTAAATTATTTTATTAAAACAGTATCATAATTATTTATCATAATTATTTAAAAAAATAATTAAAAAGAAAATTTGTAATTTACCTGCTGGTAAAACAAAAGTAACAGGTATGAAATCCAAATGAAGATATTTTCCTGATCCACTTCTTCTTTCTGCAAGAGGATTCCCTTCTCGTTCTAAATCTTTACGATAACGTTTAATATTTTTTACTAAAAGATCTTTTCGGGTCAATTCATAATGATTCGGAAAGTGATTTATAATCCTAAATAATTTGAAATAAAAATAATGTAAAAGATTGACGTACCAAATCTGAATTATCGAGTAAAATAAAATTAAATAAACTTACTGATTATCATTCATTCTATATCCGGTCTCTACGCTAAAAATATTTCTACATGATTGTATGGCTGCCCTATAAAAAAAAAAAAAAAAAAAAAAAAAAAAATAGTTACTTTAAATGTAATTCGATATATTTCATTATTTCATAAAAATTTTTTTTATTAAAAATTACCAATAAACATTCCAATCATCTTGGGGACCAACCTGTGACCAACCTCTTTTTTCAAAATTATGCACTATCACAGATTTATCTATATCTGTACAAAACGCAGTCTTAGTCTTCTCCATTCCAAGTGTCGCTATTCTATAAAAATTTATAAGTATCTAATAAAATTAATTAATTATATTACAATATATATTGAAACATAATGATTGTATGTATAAACAAAATTCCATATATGTATGCACGTTTTTTCATTGATAAATAATTATTACTTAAATATTAAAGATATCGGCTATCTTTATAACATTTGTTTTCAATGTAATTACGTAGAATAATAATAATATAAAATATTTTACCTGCCATAAATAATAGAAAAATGAGAATTACCTATGTGTTTATCCGTTTCTATGCCGGACATCATTTTTTCGATCAAGTTTGATCAATAATTTGCAATTAAATGCATGAATATAATTAATAAATATAATTCATAATTCGTATTATTATTTAAAAAGACGTTACAATATTTTTAGTATTATTAAATAACATTCTAAAGAATATTTCAACATTGACATTTTTTTTTAATAATTTATCAGAAAATCTATTTTGCTGTCCTTTTTTTTTAAATATTTTTAAAACTTTAAAAATGTGATTATCTCAGCAAATGGTTAAAATATGATTTATTTTTTGTTATTACATTTTTATTTTATTTTTATATCTTTTTACTCTTTCTTCTTAATATTTTAATTTTTTAAAACTATTTACATATGTAAATCACCTTTTCGCCATGTCTTCAATATTTATAAAATTCCAAATATGAATTAGTATTTGATTTAAAAGGACTTATAAAAAAAACTTTATTTAAGTACAAAAAAGTTTAACAAAATAATGAACAATTTTTACTTAATGTCGAATAGTTTACATTGTTAGCACATTCTTAAGAAGTAAAAATTTTGTCAAAAATGGTTTAATATGATAATAAAATTGTTGTTTGAAGCAATTTACTTGATATTTGTTCATTAAAGCAACTCTTCCTTGATGTAAACAAAGAACTATCGGGTATTCGCGTTTAACGATTCTGAATATATCTTTGTTAATAGGCTAGTCAATAATTCTTTTTTAGAATGATTTATCAATGCAAAAACATGATTATGTTTTATTAAATAAAAATGCACAATATTAAAATATCAATATAAGGATAGTATCAATATAGTATTGATACCTACAGTTTTTTTAATCATCTTATAAGGTTAATGTTAACATATTAGAAATATAATTAGAAATGAATATATATCTAGTTTTGTAAAAAAATGTACAAATATGTAAATAGAAAAGGTAGAGGTATATAGAAAATGAATTTTTCAAGAGATATATTTGTGACAGGCACTGTAATAGATATATTTTGTGTTCTGTAAAATATCTGGATATTTAATTAAAGATAAAATGCTGTATTTTATTTAATTCATTTTTGTTATCAAGCACATGATTTCATGACAATTACAATGAATGCATTTGTACAATATTACTTCACATTAGAAATCTATTTTTTCATTGAATTACTTACTTTAAACAAAATGAAAAAATAATTATCAATAGACAATTCTTTTATGTTACTAAGGACTAAACTGATTTCATTGTATTTATTTCTAGATTACACACTAATGTATAAAATATAATCAAAATATAAAACCTAAATTCTGAACCATCCAGGAGTATTTGGCTCTTTGCAATCAGCTAAATATGATTGAAACTCTTTTTTAGTGTCATCCAAAGTTGGTTCCTTTTTGCTTTCGTCTTTTGGAAAAAGATCAGGAAATGTAAACGATTGATTTTTATCCTACAAGAGAAAGTTCTTATCTAAATACATTATTCTAATTGATTTTATTTTGAATAATATCAATGTTTTTAAGTTTTTTAATTTGCTTACCAGAACAACATAAGCTATCTTGACATCATCATCTTTAATAACATACTGATTACCATGAAGTTGTTTAATTTTTCCAAGTGCTATTCTTGTTCTTACTTCAATAGGTTTTACATTATAAATTTTTTTTAAATAATTTGCTACATCATATCTTGACATTTCCATAGAACATTGAAATTGTACTATATTCTTAGGTTGCTTATATTCTGGTGGAACTAATTTTAACCAGAAGTTTGGTAAAAAAATTCTAAGCTGTGGATTTCCTCTTTGATATATAGGATACCTACAATAATTTATTGGAAATGATATTTAGATTAATAATACAATTCAACATATAACATTTTTGTTTATACTTACCATCGTGTAGACATTTTAATTTTGATATTTTTATTATTTCAATTATCTCGTAATTTTAAGAACACACTAATCTTAAAATAAGTTTAAAGTTTATAACCTCTAAACTATAAAAATAGATAAAATGTGTTATTATGTGTTCATTTAAATCTTATGCAGGATTTTCAATCTGCGACAATAAAGTTTATATTGTTACTATTGGTTTCTTATTAAAATATGTTGTAAAACAATTAAGTCAGACTTTAGTTTTATCTACTACGTTAAAGAATCGAACAAAAGAATTTCTCCACGTAGATTACTCTCTAAAGTATCCAATTTCGCTGATGGCTAAATTCACTTTTGACAAATGTTTATAAAGCCATCGTGGCCATATTGATTTTTTGATATGAAACGAGGGAAGGTGTGGTTGATCTGTTCTGAAATGTATTTAGATTTTTTTCCTACAAAATTGTTTATGCAGTGTGTGATATAATTATTGAAATGTTAGCGCTCATTGAAAGCGTGTATCTGATTAAAATAAAAACATTAGAGCAAGCTACTAGCCGCATTCGCGAAATGTATGAGCTGATGCGGTTAGGTTATGCTTGCATGTATTAAATGTTTCTGCTTGAATGATCATATCTACGAACTTGTCATGATACAAGATATCGCAGGTATCAATAAATAACTCGAATGGTGGACGAAATGGAGTCTTTTATCGTCAACGACATGACCTAAGTTATGACATAAATACAGAATTCTGTATTTATTGGATTTTATAAGATACGGGTGTACACTTCTTTAATTGTATTGCTTATATCATATTGCCATCCTTATGTATTATACAATGAGCAGCTGGACAGAAAGAATGCATCGTCGAGCAGCTACACTGGGTAATGTGGTAACAAGTTGTGGACATACATCTTCTGTACCACCATATCCGAGACGTTTAGAAAAGTTAGTGATAGTATTAGTTATGTGTTAAAAAATTTAATTTATACGTGTATTATATAAATATATTTTATTAATGATTATAGAGTTAAGTTTGGAGTACCTTTAGATGAAGTATGTAAAAATGATATACCTGGTCCATTATTGGTACGTATATGCTTTTAATTGTATAGAACAAATGTATTATTCATTGCTTTGTTTTGAAAAAAAGAATATAAAAAATCTAAATTAATGCTATAATAAATAGTTATATTTTTTAGGTACTGATATTGAAGTTAAATAAAGAAGCTCCATTAAGGAAAGATGTTTTTAGAGCACCAGGCCATCAGGGTAATATGAAAAAGCTTATTCATTTTCTGCAGACTGGGCGTTTAGTTAATATGGACAACTTCAGTGTTTACACAATAGCAAGTGTTCTAAAAAAATTTCTACGTAAAATACCTGGTGGTGTTTTTGGAAAGGAAGGAGAACAACAATTATTTACTGTTATTCAATTGGATAGCATGGAACAGCAAAGAGATCAAATTCATAGGTAATTATTAATTTTTGGATTATTTAAAATGTTCCTTTAAAATGAATTTATTAAATGAATTATTAAATGAATTATTAAATTTACTTTATTAAATTTTTGCAGATTAATTACTTCTTTACCAGTATATACACAACGTTTGTTAGTATTATTATTTGGAACATTCAGGGTTGTAGCAGTAAATAGTGAAAGAGCTTGCACAGGAATGTCTAGTGAAGCATTAGGTGTATCTGTAGCACCTTCATTTTTCCAAAGCTGTGTAAGTGATGGAAAAACTGCTAAAATGGAAGATGTTCTCAGATTTAAGGTATGTTTAATGGAATATTTACATGAAACATTGTTAATTACTATGTTAATTACTATTTAATCAATTATAAAATACTATCACAAATTATTTTTTCCTTTTTTAATGATTATTCGTTCATATTGAACACAAAATTAATATGATCTGCTTTTAAAAATATCATCATGAATTTATTATTCTATACTACACATTGTATAATATATATTTGTTTAAATACACATTATTAATTTTCTATAGTATACACAAAGATATTAAAACAGATTCAATGTTTCTTGTACATAGTTACATACAATATTTTCTTATATTATCATTTTTCATAGAATATATCAAGTAAAAAATGTTAGTTAATTATTTACTATTTGCAATAATATAGTTAAAACAACATGCACAATATTTGTACACCATGTTTTATACACAGCTATGCTATGTTTCATAATTTTTTCACATCATGCATTTGCTTACATTTACCATCAGGCGGAAGTCTCAGTAAGTTGCTTATGACAATAATTATACATACCTGTAATATATATATATAAATGTTAATGTAAAATATAATTTTCTTATCAAATTGCAAAATATATCAGTTTTATTTATTTGTTTACGTTTTTATAGCATGAAATCAGTAATTGTAATAGCAAATGCTAGCAAATCTCTGTATCTGGTATATAAGATAATATTAATGTGTTAACTTTGTATAAAATGAAAGTAAAGTATATAATTAGTAATATTTCTATTATATATCTTATTTTTTCATTGTAGATATTTTATATACTTTTATAGAATAAATGTTCTTTTTTTTTGATTGTACCATATTATATGCAAATATGCACATGCATTTACAATAATAATAATGTATTAAAAATATATATATATAAGCATGAAAGATGTTTATTATAAGTGCAATAAAAGAAATTGTTTAGTAGTTTATATTATATATTCTTAGGTTGCCACCTGTGTAATGAAGTTTATGATAGACAATTTTGGAGTTTCTAATTTATTTGGAAGAGAGAATTACGAATTTTATGCTCGTATTACTGGAAGAATATTGAAAGTAGAAGAGGATTGGATTTTCAGTTTTCGATATCCCCCGGATACTTTAGTATCTAGTAAGTTTTAAAATTATCACTAAGTGGAACATGTGTAGACAAACATATATGCATTCAATTGATATAGTAAGTTGATTACTTAAAAGTACTTTTCTTTAACTTATGTATTATTTCATAACTAGTGCACACTGGGCTCTTACAGTTGGATATATTTCAGGACAACTCTCTCTTGAAGCTGAAAAGACTTGGCTGCAATATGAATGTGAAAGGTGGGGACTAAAATTTAATCTAGAATGTAAGTAAAAACTGTCTTTAAGTATATTTAAGCAAAACAATTTACAGAATTCTTCTGTAAAGCAAAAAATGTAAATATGAAAATTGAATTTATTTTTTAGAAACGTTTTTATATTATAAAAACATCCTAATTATATAATTTGTTTAGCTATGTCACATCAGGAAGAATCACAGTCAACACCAGCCTTAATTCATGTACCACAAACTCTTGATCTTACATCTTCATTAGGGATAATTCCTGAAAATACATTATTAGAAAGTTATACACGTTTATCAGTAAGCTTGGAAGAGAATGGTCTGTTTCAGGTATAACCTTTGATTTTGCATCAAGCATAATTTATTGGAAATAATTAAAAATAATATTTAGAATAGATTTGAAAGATTTATCCTTTTTGTAAAGGCATCCAGTCGATCTTCAAGTAATGGTAGTCATCATTCTCGACACGCAGGAATGACATTAGACGAACTTCGAGCAATCAATCGTTATGCGGAAAGTACTAAAAGTCTTAGTTATCTACCACAGGTTAAATACAATGCATTATTTATTTATGTCTTTTTATATGTATCAAAATTCTTTGAAACTTTTTTATATAATTCTTATTATCAGGTACATGAAAGACAAACAGCACGTATGCGTACGAGATCAGAATGGTTTTTAACACCTGTGGGAGAAATATTAGCTGCTACTGATAGTGATCCTACAGCAATGCATGTGCTTCGTGGTTCAAATCGGTCATCATCTGGGAATATTGGTATGCTTTATGAAGTGACGATGATACATTATTTTATTGTTTCTCATATTTTGTAGAATACTAATAAATTTATAATACATACGAACTTTAGCAGGAGGTTTAAGTGCTAGTGCTGAATCAATCAAACGTCCAAGTTTACGAAGAACATCTTCAAGAGATAAAACACGCATGCATCGTAGTTCAACTCGTAGAAATAAAGAAAACGGGGCAAAAGGACGTTCTATTGATGCATGTAAGTCACGATCAATGGAAACTATTAAAACTAAAACTGTCAGAGTCGCAGTAGATCAACCAGTGGAAAAAATGTTGAAAAGTAGTCGAGATGTAATCAAAGAAATTGGAAATGAGGAACGTATAGACGTACATACTAGCGATGTTCCCATTGGACCACAAGATTGCACTGAAATGGATGTACAAAGTTTCCACGTTACGTTAACGTACAAGCCAAGAATATAAATATTTGCGAAACTTATAAAGCACTGAAAATTATATTAATATTTCAGAAACTATTTTTAGTGCATATTAGATCTAAGTACAAAGTTAGTTGTATAATTGTCTAAGGATAGAATTTTCGACATGACAGCGAATTAATTACAAATTTTAAAACTATATTCCCTCCAGAAATGAAGATAGTGTTTCATTTTTTTTTTTTTTTTAATTTTGTTTATTCTTTTCTTTTTTCTTAAATGGATTTATATAAATCAAAGACCCATGTGTATTATATATTTGCAGAATTCGCACGTATTTTAAAACTATAAATATGATAAATTATGTTATGTGACCAATGATGTTCTAAAATCGTAAGACTGCTTCTATATATAGAACTATCCATATCATATCATTATATGCAAATAGTGCTTCTATTTACATACATTCTCAGAGTGTCTATTAATCTTTAATTGTATTCTCGTTTTCATGTATGTTATGTTTTATAATATTGCTTTCTGTTATAGATAATTTAGAGAAATTTTTATATATTATGTGTAGTGTACAAATGATCGTAACGCAACGTTAAAAGCGAAGAGATATGATCAGAAATTTTATTCATTAAACTATATCAAATAGATAATATATTTTCTCATTATCTAGGTTTTATCTTTATCTACATATTAATAACAGATTTATACATTGGTTAATAATATATATCCTATAAAACTTAAAATATAAGCTTTGGTTAATATAAATATTATAGAAAAAATTTAAAACTTTCATAAATATTAAATTTTATTGTTAATGATATACTTAATGGTCTGTATGAACATTTATTAAGAACTATTACTTTTCGCTTTTAACGTAACTTCCTATAAACGCATTTAGCGTTTTCTAATTATCCATTTACCTATTCTATTATAAGCTTAATTTCAGAATGTTTAATTTACCTTATGTCTATAATAGACATTTATACTTTATCATTCCAAATGCATTTATAAGTCTCTAAAATCTTTTATCATTTTTCTTAATTTTCTTCTTTTATAAAAGTAAAGTTATTTATTTAATCTAATAATTAATAGAAATGTTCTATAGCTTTAATTAAATTGATTAATTTTAGTATTATAATTATTAATAATTATACGCATTAACGTATTAATTATAAAGATTTTATATTTCCACTTTTTACATTATTCTCTAACTAATATATTTTATATCTATTGACAATGTTTCTATTGCAATCAATTATTACGATCTGTTTGCATTTAGTATTTTGTTAAGCAGCTAAAGGTATTTAATTTACATTGTCACACTGTAAAACTTGAAGAAGTATAATCCTTTAAAATGAGTTATACGATATTACGTGATGGCAGATAATTTTGTGCGTAATACACAGGAGATAAATTTTATATGGAACATTAAAAAGGTATTTATATCTGTATTATATAAGCATCGAGAATTCTATAGTTATATCACGAACTTATTTATTCACGACTACGATTAATTGTATTGTAATCTATTATATGCATTTTATATATATGTGTGTGTATGTATATATATATATGTGTATGTATATATATATATATATATATAATTAGAAGATCAGTTGTGTATTGAATATTCTTTAAATACGTACAAATTTATTCAATGATGCTCCAAAAAAGGTGTTCTATTATTATAATGTAGATGTTAGGAGAATCTTATTATGACTGTAATATCGATGTATCATTATTTAACACCAAATATATAAGATTCTACGTATCAAAGTATTTAAATGGAATATTGTTATATCGAAAATGAGAAACAGATGAGAATGTTTTCATCGGCAAAACTTTTGTCTATTTTAAATAAAAAAATATTATCATTTCGGAAATCATAGAATGGTAATAAAAAAATGTTAGAATAATTATTATTTAATCCGTTATTTATATTTCATTACAAAATATGTACCTAACTGATCAAAAAATTTGATCGCTTGAAAATACGAATAGTAGCGACATAACTTATTATGCGGATTAAATTGGTACTTTCATTTTCATATAGGTGTGTAAGATCATACAAACGTATACTGATATATATAATCGTAAATAATTATTAAATGACAATATAGTGTGTATAACAATGGCGCCTAATCAACGTCAACGTCAACTATTTTATTCAAAAAAAGATTTAAGAAAGATCAATGGCAGGAGATTCTCAAAGTGAGTAATTATAACTCTTCAATAATTTATTTCAAATCCATAAAAATATTTATTAAAGAACGTTTTCTTTATGTTTCGAAAATTTGAAGCCGGCTAACCTTATTTGTTATTTGTACAATAATACATTTTTCTTTTTACTATTGTACTTTTGAGTTTCAAGTACATAATTAATAAATTAAATTTTTATTGTTACTTAATAAACTACTAATAAATAGAACAACATCTTTGTTAAAATTAATATAAAAATGAAACAAAAATATATTTTTATTTTATAGATCAGAAGAATTAGATATTGGACTTGTATATCCAGGCGTAGATACAGCATTTAAATTAATTTTATCTGCAAGATTTTGTTCAGCTATATGGTCTCATATAACAGACTGTGATGAAACTTATAATTATTGGGAACCAGTATGTATTTAAATATAAATAAGTCTTTATTATTCTTTAATTATTTAGATTAGATAAATTTTAGCTATGATTAATGTTTATTATCTAATGTTATAAATACATCATAGTAAAGTAAAACTTTTTTATTATGTCTTAGAGTCATTACTTGCTTTATGGAACCGGTCAACAAACATGGGAATATAGTCCTGAATATGCATTGAGATCATATACTTATTTATTAATGCATGTGGTACCAGCAAAGTTCTATCATTATTTATTAGAACCAAATCCAGTTTTAATATTTTATTTCATACGATGTCTGTTATCTGTGTGTTGTGCTTTATCAGAAGTATATTTTTACAAGTACGTATATTTTATTATATAAGGCATAACAATTATCTTTTAAAATACAGTATGTATTTATATTTTCAGAAATGTATGTCGTGAATTTGGAGTTCATATTGCAAGGCTTACACTTGTATTTCTTATTCTTAGTTCAGGCATGTATATATCCAGCTCTGCTTTTTTACCATCATCTTTTTCAATGTAAGTACAAAATAACGTTCTTCAAATTAAAAATTTTTTTTTTAAGTAAATCATAATGGTGTTATAGGTACTTAAGTACAGTTGCTATAGCAGCTTGGTATGGTCGACAGTATGAATTTGCTATTTTTGCCACTGCTATATCTTCCTTATTAGGATGGCCATTTACATCATTACTTGGGTATTTTTAATTTATTTTTTATAATATATAAATAAAATATTTTATATATCAAATATATTTTTGAATTGCAATGAAATTATTTAATATTATGATATTTAGATTACCAATTGCCATAGAAATGTTATTCCATAGACAAGAATGGAGCAAATTTATAAAATGGGTGATTATTTCTGCTTTTGTAATATTAGCACCAATGATTTGGATTGATTCAATATACTATGGCAGATTTGTCCTTGCACCATTAAATATCATAATGTATAATGTTTTCACTACTCATGGACCTGATATTTATGGCACAGAACCATTTAGCTATTACATTGCCAATGGATTTTTAAATTTTAACTTTATCTTTATTGGTGCATTAATCGCTCCATTTGGATTAGTAAGGTTCAAAAAAATATATAATAGATAAACTTTTAATTTCATACATAGCATATTAATAGTTCTAATAGTTTTTAGTTTGGCTTGTGATACCAGCTAAACCAAGAGAGCGATTATGCTTACCTTACTGGTATTCATTGGCTCCATTATATCTTTGGTTCATAGTATTTTTTCTACAACCTCACAAGGTATAACCATTTATACAAATAAGTTTAGATTGTTTTGATTACAATATGACAATAATAATGAAATTTATGATATCATATTTACAGGAAGAAAGATTTTTATTTCCTGTATATCCAATGATTTGCTTGACTGGTGCAATATCAGTTGATGTTTTGCAAAAGTTATATTTTTTTATCAGAACAAAATTTTGTCCATTACATATTGGATGTCACTATTCTCAATACACTGCTCATATCATGACTGTAGCCATCATTGTCTGTGGTTTTTTTGGTTTATCTAGAACTCTTGCTTTGTATAAAGGTGATATCAAAAGGAAATTGAAATATTAAAGTAGATAAAATAGTACATAAAATACAATTAATAATATTATATTATATTTTATTATAGGATATTATGCTCCAATGGAAATTATGATTGAAACAAATAAACTTGGCTTAGAGGGAGGAATATCAATTGATGGCAATATTAATTTTTGCGTTGGTAAAGAATGGCATCGCTTTCCTGGTAGTTTCTTTTTCCCATCAAATGAGTAAGTAATAACAGTAGCATAAGTATTTAATTTTTTATAATAAAATATCTTTTTCTAGTTGGAAACTTCAGTATCTAAAATCAGAATTTAAAGGAGAATTACCTCAGCCTTATTCAGATCATGAAAATGCAACAAGTATAATTCAGCCTCATTTCAATGATTTAAATAAAGAAGAACCATCTCGCTATGTAAGTTTTTTGTTTATTTTTTTTAAATTGTACATTGTATTTTTATTTGTTTTAAAATATATATAGAAATATTTAAATATATATTACCTTTAGATACCAATGGAGAAGTGCCATTTCTTATTAGATCTTGATATTGGTACAGATACAGATTTAGAACCAAATTACTCTAAAATGTCTGATCAATTCATTGTATTAAAATCTTCTAAATTTCTAGATGCATCCAAGTAAGTACATTTGTGCATAAGATTTATTATATAACTGTTTTATATTAATTAACATATTTTATCTATTCTTATCTCTTCTTACAGATCACATTCTTTCTTTAGAGCATTTTATATACCATTTGTATCATATAAATATTGCACATATGGTTCATATAATTTATTACAGAGTAGTAAGCTTATTTCAACTGCTTCATTATTGAGACAAACAAATACCAGGCCTTCTTGAAGAAATTTTATCATACATGCATTGATAACAAAGCATTTTTTGACAGGATTTTCATCAGGAACATTGTATATTTAATATTATTTAAGTTTCCTCGTGCTATAATTGTAACAGAATTGAATATCAAGCTATGAGAAAATACTAGGAAAAATTGATATCGTAAAAAAAATTAAATACGATATTTTATTGTTTTTATTCTGAAATAAATTGTTTTATTTTTAATTAGATAAACCTACATAGGTTGTAAATAATGAAATATTTTAAATAAATCAATATAAATTGTTATAAAGGTGTAAATATGTATTTTGCAAAAAATGTATAGATATAATATAAAATAAGATACATAAAGACAATAGATATTATGTTTATATATATTATAGGTGTTCAATGTAGATGGTAATCTTATAATTTTATTTCTTTGTTCATAGATATGCTTATCTGAACTATTATATATAGGTTAATAACATATATGTACATATAAATGATTGTCTATTTATTAGTAGATAAGATTGTAAGGTACAGATAAGTTACAAAAAATATGGGATCTACAAACAGTTATATTATCATGGTTTGAATGATTGATATGAACTATTTTTAAATAACTAAATATTTTAAATTTATAGAACCGTTGTACTATGTTAAACTGCACATACGCTTTGCAATATATTACTCTACAAATTTATAAACGTATTAACACGTTAAATACACGATTTTATATAAATAAATATAACCTACACAAATTGAATGTCTTCAATTTTTATATATAAATATGATCAGGATAAATTAATGAATAAAACTTATAATGTGAAAAAATTTAATAATATTCTTACTTAGTTTTTATGAATATTATTAGTAAAATTTTTAACCATAAAAAATTAGTCATAATCAATTTTAAATGAACGACAATATTTGCCATTTATAAATCCCATATAATAGTGTGTTACGTGTGTTAACGAATAATTATTTGCGTCGAAAACGATAATGAAAACAAATGTTTGATTTATGATAAAATGAAATATCTTAACATAGTATAATTATTTGTGATGTAGATGTAGTGTTATCTGTCAAAACCGTTATAACAGTGAGCCTCGTAGAGTGACAAAAACAAAAGAGAAAGTTTTTGTAAAATCTAAAAATGGCAGAGACCACCGGCGATCAATCTCATTCTATAAAGTTACCACCTGCAGTTGAAGTATTTGCAAATTTAAAAAACGCACAAAAATTTGCGATCGACGTAGGTAAGTGTTATATACTCGTTAATGTCTTCTAATTTCTAGTTACTTTATTCTTGTATTGGAAATTTTTTAAAATGTAGCATCTCAGGTTAGATTTGAACAACCAAACAATGCTGTAATTTCTAAAAGTATTAATAGTAATTCTTTTATTTTTATGAAATATCTTCAATTTACATAAATTATCATTAATTATTTACAAATACGTATGTATTCGTGTTGTAATAAATATAATCGAAAAGTACTTGTACATAAATTTAGAAAAAGACGTATATATTTCATTATTATGTATTATTTATTTATATTTATATGATTTAGTTTTAAGAAAATAAATGAAAGTCAAACATTATATTATTTTAATACAATTTACCTTAATATTTCAGGTGTTTCATTGACTAAAATAGCATACTATTCGACAATTAGTTATCGTAAGGCATTATATGATAACATAGGTTTGGGAAATACTGGAGAACGAGCATACAAAGTATTTGAAGGAAATAGATTGCATTTTGTTAAATTTGAAACAAGACATTTTGCAAACTGCTTGGATTTTGTTAAAGATAATTTAGTAAATATTGAGCAATTTCATGGAAAAAGTATTAAAGTAACAGGAGGTAGAGCTTTTAAATATACACCACTCTTACAGGAAAAACTAGGTTTAATGTAAGCATTTAAATAATGCTAAACCTTACTTGAACATGTCTTTTACAATGTAAATAAAATTTAATATCATTATGAAGTTCTATGACAAAAGTTAAGATATTTATTTAGAGTGGACAAAGAAGATGAAGTACGCTGTCTAATAAAGGGTTGTAATTTTTTACTGAAACATATACCATGTGAGGCATTTGAATTTGAAAGACATGGAAATCCTGAATATAAATTTCGTAAAACAGGTCCAAATATTTTTCCTTATATGCTTGTTAACATTGGAAGTGGAGTCAGTATTTTTAAAGTAAGTTTTAAATATATATGTTAATCTTAGAAAGATTATTTTATAATTTATATATTTTATATAATATAATAACTATAGGTACAATCAGATGAAGTATTTGAAAGAGTTGGTGGTACAGCTACAGGTGGAGGTACATTTTGGGGATTAGGTTCATTACTTACTAATGGAAAGGTAATATATATTAAAATAAAATATACAACACATATTCTATTTAGATCATTATTTATATAATTTATCATTTTATTAATACATTTTTACTATTTTGCTCATCTACATATAGTGCATAAAAAATTATTATTGGCAATTTCAATTTACTATATCATTACTATAATAGCTATAGAACATAAGTATCTATCTATCTGTATATATATATATATATTAAGAAAAATTTTAAAAAACCTACTAGGGCTTTGACGAATTGCTGCAACTTGCAGAACGAGGAGATCACCGTAATGTAGATATCTTGGTAAAAGATATTTATGGAGGTGATTATACTTCTCAAGGATTATCAGGAGAACTTATTGCATCATCTTTTGGAAAAGCAATGTTTGGTGGCAATAATCGTGGTAAAAAAAATATTTACATTTATTATATAACAAACTTTTTACAAAAATTTATAAATAAATATTTCAGAACAACAAAAATTCTCAGAAGCTGATATAGCACGAAGTCTTTTGCTAACAATAAGTAATGATATTGGACAAATAGCCAGCTTGTATGCGACTTTACATAACATGGATAAAGTATATTTTGGAGGTTATTTTCTTCGAAACCATCCTCTTTCAATGCATACTATTTCTTATTCCATCAAATACTGGTCTAATGTTAGTGTCAAATAATTATTTTTATTATCTTGATATAAACTTGCATTATAGAATTATGTATAAAGTATAATTGTAATCTCTTTTTATTATCATTTTTATTATTTAAAAAAAAATATTGAAATATATATTTATTTCTAATTTTTTATATAGGGAAAAGTCAAACCTCTTTTTCTTCGTCATGAAGGATATCTTGGAGCAATTGGTGCGTTTTTATATGGTACTGAACAGCCAGAGGAATATAGCTGGTTAGAAAATTATGCTGGTTCTTCCGGTTTTAAAGACTCAATACCTTCTAATCTTGGAATTAAAGTGGAACAGTTAGAAATTGATCAAATTGAAAATGCTGTTACATTCTGTCCATTGTTGAAAGATCCAACATCGTATAATCCAGACACAACAGACCTTGTTGAAGATAAAGAAGCTAGGTAAGATTTTATAATATATATATTATAATATTATGATATATTATTAGTATATAAATATGTTTAGAGATTATTGGCTTCACTGTTTTGAAGAATCTGTGGATAAATTTGTTGCAAGAGCTATTCTTAGCCAACCTCAAAATCCGACAGCGAAAGATAGAGCATCAAAACTAAAAGAAAAATATATAAATAGATTGCATTACCTTAATCTACAACCTTTGTAAGTTTTGATTCAAATAATAATTATCATTAGTAATTAATATTATTATAATACATTATGGAGGATTATTTTAACTATATACTTTTCACATAGTGCATATGGAATTCTTACTGTAAGAACATTGCTGGATACTATAGAACATTGTATGAAAGAATTTGATTTTCCAGATCCTTACCTATATGTAAGTTTTATATGTTAACTTTTATTAGTTATATTCATTTAATATAAATTCTAATTTATTTAATATTTATACATATTTTATTAATATTATATCTGTGGGCTACTAATTATTAAATTGTTTTATCAATATAATAAATAAATAGCAAAAAAAGAAGGAAAATGAGGAGGCATTAAAACATTTGAAAGATCGTATAATTGTATTAGACAACTTAGATGGAGTAGAAAAATTAAGAGCCTTGATATTAGGAGTTCTTAGTGGTAATATGTTTGATTGGGGTGCAAAAGATGTTGCAACTTTAATGGAAACTACAGATTTTGGTTTTAAAGAAGCACAAGAAAAAATACCTGGTAAATTTATATAAAAGTATATAAAACATTTTTAATAAAAGGGACATACAGTTATTATTTTAACTGATGTATTGCTTATTTTAGGTAGACCATGGTTAGTGGATGATTTAGATGAATGGATACATAGATTACAAAATGATGCTCCCCATAAATGTGCAGCTATTTTTGTTGATAATAGTGGAGTAGACATTGTACTTGGAATTCTACCATTTACACGTGATTTATTACAACGTGGAACCAAAGTAAATAATTTATATATATATTGTGCTTACTATATAAAAATAATAATTCCAACAAATGAACTATATTAATATAATCCAATGTAATTGTATTAAAATGATATGAATTAATCATAGGTTATTTTATGTGCTAATTCTATGCCAGCTTTAAATGATGTAACTTATCCAGAATTAGTTGTTATATTACGGGATGCTGCTAAAATTTGTAAAGTAATTAAAGAAGGTTTAAAAGAGAATAGATTACTTGCCATGGAGACTGGACAAGCTGGGCCATGTTTAGATTTAAGGTAATATTATCTATAATAATATAACTATACATAGAATATCTTTAACATATATTATCTTTTATTCTTTGTTTTATTTTTTCCTAGCCGACTGAATTTAGATCTGTGCCTTGCAATGGTCAAACATAATGTCGATCTCATAGTTATCGTAGGAATGGGTCGTACACTTCATACTAATCTTTATGCTAACATGAAGTGTGAATGTTTAAAACTAGCAGTTATTAAAAACCGGTGGTTAGCTCTCCGATTAGGTGGTGATATGTATGCTGTAATATGTAAGTATGAAAAAGCACAAAAAATAAATTGTGATATAGATTTAAATATAATTGAACAACAAGTCTACTCTGAAACTCATAAAAAAGCAGATGCATGTTCATGTGTACGTAAAAAAAAATCCACTGAAGAATCAACATAAAATGATTAAATATAATTTAAAAATATAATTATAGAAATTATCTATTGATTAATTCAAACAAAAAAATATGAAATACTACTCATTTAAAGCATTCTGACTGAATTATTAGTATTATTTTATTTACCATTATTTGACATTTGTAACTTTGTACCAATGAAAAACAAATGTTAATGAAGTTTTAATATGAATCAAGATTTAAATAGTAACTGTATAACTAAATTTATTATGTTTATTTATCTTTTATTTTGAATGTAATTTAGATAAACTTAGATTTACTGAAATTAAGAAATATCTAATTTTTCTATTATCTATGTAATTGTACAGTAAGAACTGTGTGACAATAATGCTTATAATGTTCTTGGTCTGTATCTATTTTAACAACTATTTACTGTTTCATTGAAAATATAAATGTTTTTGAGATTATAACAGAATTTATAAGATTAACATTGCATTAAGAACATGCACTAAGAACATTAAAAGAACAAACAAATGAAAAATTTTAATAGTATAAATAATAGCACTGATAATCAAGGTAGCATTCTTCTAATGCCCGAAATTTGTTATTAAATATTTTACCAAACAAAATGGATATATAAAATTTAATCAATGAAAAGTGTATAATATCACATGGTTTCTTCATAAAAATTTTATTAAAAAAAAAGAAGCAAAAAAAATAAAATAAAAGCACCAACTTATTTTAACTATTATTTATTATAAGTATATTGTTTTTTTATTATTTAAAAAAAATATACATCATTTCTTATGGGAAATAAATTTATTTTAATTTTGGCAAATTTTTAATTAAACATTTATGACAATAAGCTATCTTTTTATAAAATTTCACACAATTAATATAATTTTTAAATATATTATTCTATAATATTCTATAGGGCATATGTATAAATAAATTGGTATGTATTATATGTAAAGCAATGTACAGTACACATTTTGTGATAATGTAATTAAGTAAAATAGTAATGTATACTTTTCACTCAAATATCTAAAATGAGGGAAACTAAAGAAATAAAAAGTAATCTAATTTAATCTAATCATGTACTTTATCAGTTTTGTAAACGAATTTATTAATATGTTGAATTCATGATAAATTTAAATAATATAACAAGATGTAGAAAACATCACATTTTTATATATACACAGTTTTGTATAAACACAAATTTATGAACAAAACAATTCTTGCAGAAAGGAAGAAAAAATGTTAGATATATTAAAATAAGAGTATTGCAAAAACATTAATATTATATAAAATATCATATATAATATACAAAATTTCTAATACAGTATTAGTAGTTGGTTCTATAAATATACCTGTTATTAGATGATGTAAAAATTTTATAATAGATTACATGTAATGTAACTAGAAACGTCATTTTTGCCTTACATGAAAAATTCATCTACCTATTAATTTAATTAAATAACACCATTTGAAAATTATATAAAGTTACACTTATTGCGTTATTTTTCGTTGGATAATAATGATTTTCTTAAACAACAAATTTTCTATAAAATAAAATATTATATTGTCTAGTCTTTGATTTAACTTTTTACAGATATTAATAACAATGTCAATATTGTATGAAACAAATACGAAAATTGCCTTTTATTTTTCTTTGAAAGCATATTAGTTTTTTGCATCGCGTAATGATCGTTTTCGAAAAGATCTTTATGTAAATAAATTGTAAATGTATTTTTATTAATAAACTTGAAAACAAATTTAATATACTTTTCTTTTAATTTCATAATCTATTCTTGAAAATGGAAAATAACATTATGCTAATATGAAATTTATAAAATGAATATCATTTTAATTAACATAAAAGTAAATAATAATTAAAAAATAATATACATATCTTTATAATTTATTTGTTAATATTACTTTCTGTGACTGCTGCTTTAATTTCACTATCACTTGTCTTTTTCTTGTATTTATTATTTTTTTCCGAATTAGTAGCACCAGAATGATGTATACGCTTCATGTGTTTATTGTAATTAGACCAGTTAGTGAAAGAACGTAAACAGTCTGTACAAATATATGGTCTTTCACCTGTATGTTGTCTCCTATGTATCTAACAAAAAAATAAGTATTTTGATTTTATTTATAAAAGATTTAATTCTCTTTTACTTACTGTTAAAATTCCAGAAAATCGGAAAGATTTCTCACAAAATTCACATTTATATGGCATATCTCCTGTATGAATTCTATGATGATCTTGTAAGCGACGACGTACATGAAATTGCTTACCACAAACATCACATTGATATGGTTTTATTGTAGAATGTAATATCACATGGTTATCTAAAATTATATTTTCCGAAAAAGTAAATCTTACGTTACTTGAAACATATATACATATATATATATGTATGTATATATTCATACTTAAGACTCTGGCTGTTTTAAAACACTTATTACATTCTTTACATTTAAAATTCTTATCTTCTGCATGACCTGCGATATGATATACTAAAGAACCTTTTGTAGTAAAAGATTTTCCACAAATATCACACATAAAATTACGTTCTCCAGTATGAAGTCTACGATGCATTATTAAGGTGTGTTTAGTAGAAAACCTAATATTATAATAAAATTAAATATTTTTGCATATATGCTTAAATGATAGTTGTAAAATTCAAGTAAAGTATTGTACGTTTATAAATAAGAAATATAACATTATTTATATACTCACTGCTTTTTACAGAATTCACATATAAATTTCTCCTTCATATCATCAGGGAGATGTAATTTATTATGTGTCTGTAATGAGCTATATTTTTTAAATGATTTTCCACATTTGCAACAGGTATGAGGCCTTTCATTGGAATGTACGGTCTGATGAGAAAGTAGTATTCCCTTTTGTGAAAATGTTTTATTACAAGTAGTGCATCTAAAATTGTTATTATTGATAATTAATATAAAAAATTTATTTAATATAATTTTGTAATATATTATAGGTATTTACTTATATTGATTAAAATCTCGATGTAGTTTTAAATGTTTTATAAAGCTTGCATAAACTTCATAGACTTTATCACATATATTACATTTAAAAGAAGGCTCTCGATTATGCAATGCTTTGTAATGTTGATATAATTCCTACAAAATTAAACATAAAAATAAGTTAATTGAGAGAGAAAGAAAATTACAAAAAACCAAGTTTATAAAAAAATTTTTGTTTGGAATGTACTTTATATAATAACCCATTTAATTTGATCATTTTAACTATTTTTTATTATTAGAGAAGCAATTTAAATTTCTTTTCCATTTTAAAAAATATACGAACCGGAAAATTGTCAACATTAAAATCTTCACATATTGCACATGTCCATTGATATTCTTGAATTACATCCGGAAGGCAAAAGTTGTAGACAGAAGTTGTATATGTTAATTTATCAGTAGAAGTTGTTGCTGCTTTATTAATTTCATTAAATTTTCTTACTTTTAATTTATTTTCTCTAGTACTTTTCTGTATATTAGAAGTAACAATAGTATTTTTTCCTTGAGTTTCTGTTATCTGTATTAATTCATCTGTTTTTTTTTGCCTTACTACTAATTTTTCACATTTCTTTTTCTTTGGATTAGAGTCTAAAATAGAGCACAGATATAGTATTCCAAGAAGTAATATAAATTACATATTGGTATTGTATAAGAACATATCTTACGCAAAGTAGACAGATGATCTTTTGTGTCATGTTCCTTAATATTTTCATTTACATTAGATTTGTCATTATGAATTAATGATTCCTGTGAAACACATATTCATGTGTACAATATATGAAAATTATAAATTTTATATATTAACCCTTAATGGTTAAATCTCTCTATAAATATGATATCCATCTTCCAACCATTAAGGGTTAAATATAAATATAGGATGATAGAATATTTCTACCACCTTGTTATAGTCTACAGAATCCTTAGTGATTGTTTTAAGACTTTGAGTTTCATTAACAGTATGTTCAATAGTTTGTTTTTCATTAGTTATTGATCCATATAATTCGTTGAGAAACAATTGAGCCATATGAGATTTCGTAAAGAAATCGTATGACAATTCTAAATTAGAACTACAAGTACAACAAATAGTTTTAGGAAGAACATCCTCTTTCGAAATCTGAAATTCATACATAAAAACATATTGATTATTATATTAAACAAATATAATATCTTTTTGCTTTAGTGTATATAAAACCTACAAACATTTTACAATTTAAAGCATAAATCAGATTGAAACAACATACCGTAATCTGTAAGCAGCAAGATATTTTAACATAAATTTCTTCTTCGTCAAATATATTTAAATATTCCTGACATTTTACACCGCATAATCGGCATCGTATATTTACAGACATCCTTATATCAATAAAGATCATATGAATATTTTTTTTAAACCAAACATACGCTACGTTTAAAATATATTTGGTATAAGAAAGAAAGAGACTATTATATTATAATACTTTTAGATTAGAATTAGTTATTATGACGTTGTAAATGAAACATTAATGCAGATCGAAAATATTTGTTTCCAGTCTTCTTAGATTTCCTAAGATTCTTAAAAAGAGGTTATGGAACTGTCAAATATACATCGCCATGATATATAATCGATTATCGCATATTTTTTTATAGTCGACTAATCGTTTGATATAAATGTCAAATTATAACGATATATCAATTTTGCCTTTATATAATAACATTTAGCATTGAATATTTATTAGTTTGTAAATCACCGTATTTCTATTTGTTATATGCATCAGAGAAATAGTATTACAAAATATATTCGGAAAAAAATTAATAACATCGATAAGTATATTATATTGTTAATTTTGTTTAAATTTATATACCAATCGTAACTAAAATAAATTATTATTTTTAATTACTATAATCCATTTCAAATAGTTGTTATTATACATACTGTGTTATCGCAATATTAAATTAATTAAGTTATTCAATGATATATATTTTATGTGGGTTGGACTTTCGATTTGATAATCGCGCGGAGATATCGATGCCTGATCAGGAAATATATTCGTTCTTATGCAAACGTTAAAATCTCGTTTTATACATTGACTATAAAACATTATTACACCAATAACTTTCTTTCATCATTTTTAATATTGGATTAATATATTACACTTAAAAAAATAACGTAAATATGTAAATCATTCTTACATTATTCGCGCTGTTTTTGTAACGTAAAACGCCTAAGCCTATGCAACCCGAAGATTGGTGATGTGACAGGTGCCACCTTGCGGAATAATTTGTGCTCTTTGAATGTTTGAATTCAGTGACGTACTGTGAAATGTCATTTATTTTGCAAAAATATTTATCACTATATAAAAACCATATTTGAAATAATAAAAAAAGAAAATTTTGATTTCTTTTTTATTCGAAACAAAATTTAATACAATAATATTGTGCTGATTCAAGTAGTTATCAATTTTACAGGAGTTTCTATTATTTTTATTTGAACATAGAAAAGGTACACGAAAGGATGAATATCTTTAATAATATAATTAATAAAACACTTCTTTATTTTATATTCTTTTCGAAATTTGTAAAGATTTTTTCTTTTCTTAATGAAATCTTTTCGTAATAATTTAATAGTCAAAAACAGGGCAACAAAAATGCTAGGAACGTTCATGTCAGTTTCACGGTCCCAGAATGCCGATGGTATCTATCTAGCGAAAGAAGGCAAAGGGACGTGAGGGGTTCTTTTTACGTTGGTTTTCAGTGAGCTCACGCACGTCGAAGGCGTTCGTCGACGTCCGTTGCGATCTGGATGCCAAAAATGGCGTTTCTCGATCGTTTTACTACTATCAACGAATTCAACATCGATTCATGTTAAAACTTTACCTATTATCACAATTCAAACAAACAAACAAAAATAATAGAAACGATCTCGTTTCAATGGTGCCGGGTTTTTGACGAGTGAACGATCGATGAAAATCTACGGCGTTATCGTGTGTCTCCTCTTCGCATAACGACTTTTTCTATTCGACAAAAATACGAAATCTCTATTCGAGGATCAACTTAACGTAAATATATAATATTACAACGATTTTGTGTGTCAGTCTCATCGTGTAAAAAAATGACTTGTTTTTTTAATGTTTTTTGTTACAAATCCTTTCGTTACTTATTGTCCTACATACATATCTAACGCACATATACAGAATATTTATTTGAAAAAAATTGTAGTTTAATGTATGTTTTGTGCGATTTTATTCTATTCAGTGTGAATATATCGTGTCATTAATGTGAACCACAATTTTCCGATCATACTTTCATAACAAATAGTGTACCTAGTGAAATTCTTCCTGACAAATCTTTTGTTACTAATTATTACTATAATTAGTAATATGAATAAGTTTGTTCGAATATATTCCGTTCGATTTTTTAGTTAGAATCACATATTTGATCATTTTCTTTTCGACTGTGTAGAAAATAAAGACGTTTTACGAACAAAGGACACTGAAGCGTTTCGAAAGTGCATAGGAAAGAATAACAATACAGATATTTAAGTGACTAACGTATTTCTTCTGTACTTGGTTACATTAGTCATTACAATTGTGTTTTGTCATTCGTCGTCAATTGTTTTACGTAGTATATTCTTCACAAAAGAATTTTCTACGTTCGATATGTCAAAGAATATACCAATTATTTTTAATGAAACGATTCGGTTTCAGAAATTCTGCATCATTAAGAAAAAAGTAAAAACTAAAAATAAATATACGAAAAAATATGTACGAATTGTAAATTTCATTAGACGTCGTGAGTGAAAGTCGAATATATTGTAAGGTGGTATTATTCGTTGTCTGAGTATGCGAGAGTGTATGCAGATTCTCACGCTCGGTCCATCCTATCTTTATTCTCCATCAAAAATTCCATCATCTTCAAAAGCGGTAAAAGTAAAAAAAAAAAAAAAAAAAAAAAAAGACGGTTATGTCTCTTTTTTTTTCGATTATATGTTGAACTCGTATGTGGATACAATTTTTACATGCTGACGTAAGCGTGCCGGACAAACGAGGTTCCAAGCTTACATTGATGATGTCACATCTTGTCATTTTGAGACCAAGCAAATAGTTATATTCACATTGCAATTAACATGTCATGTAATTTTACTAAACTCCTATATTTTCATGAATTACGTTTTTTCTTTCTCTCTCTCTCTCTCTCTCTCTCGTTCTTTTCTTGTACTTAAATCATTAAATATCGTTGAAACTTGCCTTTCATCGTGACTTCCTGCGTTCTCCTGCGTAGTATGTTTAAAAAGTAACCGTCAGGATATCAATAGGTCGTTCTACGAGTTTGAATCATTATGTATCATGATAAAAATCGATGAACTAGATCAGTGTTTCTCAACACACCGTGTGTTTAATATCGAAATTATCTTGTCAACATTGTAATGATACCGGCGTATCGATTTTCTCATAACAATAATTTTTCTTTCCTTTGAAAACGTTATTGCATGTTAAAGGGAGAAGGAGATAAAACGTAACGAAGGGATAAAAAACAAAAATCGTTGGACTTTGATCTATCGTGTCTATCACAAAAAAAAAACAAAGAAAGGCGCGGCAAATTTAAAAAAGCAAGTACGCCTGTCACGCACGATCGTCGATGATTTGGTAGAAAGTATAAACTAGGCATGTCAAACGTATTTAACACAAAGCATATACTACATAATTTAATTCATAAAAAATGCTTCTCAAATTTGCATAAATTTGTTTATTTAATTAAAGATTCGAGTCGAGTTTAACATCCTCTATTGTAGAAAATATAAAACAGGCATGTTGAACGTATCTAAGAAAAAAATATACTACGTAATTGAATTCTTTAAAAATAGTTTTCAAATTTATATCAATTTACTTTATAATATATTATAATTTTTAATGAAATAATTGAAGATTGAATTGAATATAACATAAATAGAAACGTCGAGAATCAATAACGAGACAAACTTTTCGATCGTCTCCTTGAAGGAATAAGAATGCAGTCGACCGAGCAGTTACGACCAGAGCAACTAGTGGGCCTGGTAGCTCGATCAGCCGAAGGAACAGCCGCGAAGGGCATGCCAATCAAAGGTCACGAGGACTTGTGGGTGGAGATTCAAGCGAATACATTTAGGAATTGGGTGAACGAGCACCTGAAGCATGCGGCCGATGTAGGTAGCGGTCCTGTTTTGGATCTCGCCGAAGATTTTAGAGATGGTACACGTCTTTGTGCTCTTGTTGAGGTTCTCACTAAGAGACGTTTACCACGATGGAATCCAAGGCCAGCGAATCAGCATCATCATCTTGAAAATGTCTCGACGGCGTTACAAGCGATCGAGGCGGATGGCGTGAAACTCGTCAATATCGGTAACGTTTTTTTCGAAATTAGCGCGAATTTCAAATAATTTTTTCTTTCCATTCCGTTGAGAAAACTTTCTATACACTTACGATCTGACAAGCAAATATATCATTGTTTGCGTTTACCGATCGAGAGATAAAGCTCGTGCCTAGCATGTTAGAAAGCAACATGCTGCTCGCTTTTTAACTAATTAGTCGTCGTTGTTTCACGTAACGCTAGGAGGTATTGACCTCGGCCGTGAGTACGACTTCTTCCTCTGTTCTCAGGCACGCTTCTCTCTTTCTCTTTAATGAATTTACTGCAATACACACGTCTTTGAATTCCAAGCGATTCATTGTTTTATATCGCGAAATAGAAAGAGATCGCGGATGAACTACTGACATAATGCTAAACGAAAGGAAAAAGGGTTGTATGATTGACAGTGTTATAATTTTATTGATCTATCAAAGGAATTTCTTTCAACGAAACTTGGATGACTAATTGTGAGATAAAAAAACGTTTTCATATTTTGATCATCGGGTGAGTCAACGGTTCATGATTAATACGTAATAGCATACGATATACGGATCATTGTTAGAACAATCGGTCTTTTACGAGCTGTCTGTTTTTTCAAAAGTACCATAATGTTGTTACGATACTTGGAATACAATCGATGTTAGGCTTTGATACTTTGGTATTGTCGGTATAAACACTTTGAAGTTATATTGTATTACATCTTTTATCTTTTTTATTGAGAAGAAGAAACAAATGAAGAAAGAACCAAGTTCTATGTTCGAAACGATCGAACGAATGATTTGCTATGGTGGTATTTATGGGGACTCCGTCCTCATTTTCACGACTGCAGGTCTCTTGTATCGTTACGTCACGTCTTGCAAATCGATGCTCGAGGTCGTTGCCTTTCTTGTGTTGTACCGGCGCCCACGAGGTCGCTTAAAGCCATCATTATTGTACGTGTACGGTTACCGACCAATTTAATTCTCCTAGATGTAACAATGATAAGGCAATACATTTGAAAGAAAGCTTCATTCTATGCTTGGTTAAATGAGTAAAATAGAACAATATCGAAATTCTTCCTGTTCTCTTTGCTTTCCTTCCACATTCATTAAACGGATCATGATTTTATAAAATACTGTATCTATTTCTATATATTATACTCGTAACAGTTAGGATCTTTTATTATAAAGACGAATTAATGATTAAAGATATAATTATCCGACAATTTGTAAGCCTCTTACAACGTGTGATACGACAATAATAAAAAAATTTCTATCAATATACAATATTAATATTGAAACGTTAATTTTATGAGAACAATAAACGTCCAAAGTATTCGTATTAAGAACCGTATTGGATGTATCTATGCGAATTCGTTTCTACGAATTCTTTTGATTCATAAACGATTATAAAATGATGTCATACGTAAGACTCAATATTTTTTGATATCAAATCATTTTTTCGGATATATATATATATATATATATTAATAATAATTTCCTTTCAGGAAACGTCGACATCGTCAATGGAAATTTGAAACTTATTCTTGGCCTGATATGGTCGCTTATTGTGAGATACCAAATAGGCAAGTCCAAGTTCCCTCCAAAGAAGCTGATGCTTGCATGGCTCAAGGTCAGTATACGTAATTGCATGGAAGACCTTGATGCAGACGAGTATAATCTACAACAAAAATATAACGCCTTGATCTCCAACTCGACGATATTATTTTATAATGAGAAAATCTCACTTCATATATATATATATATATATATATATATATGCATATATATAAAATGAGATGTTAACTTATTGAATTAGCAATGTACATTAACATATGTTATTAACTTTTAGGCTGTTTTGCCAGAATGCAGAGTAAATAATTTTACAACCGACTGGAATTCTGGCGTATATTTAAGTGCACTTTTGGATTATTGTAAGCCTGGATTATTCCCACATTGGCGTCAACTCGATCCTGATGACAAGTATGATAATTTTCTGACCTTTCTCATTATAATATTTTATATATAAATAAACGTCATATATTCGTGTTATTGTATTTTTTATAATACAGTGTCTACAATTGCCAAAAAGCTATGGAAATATCGAAACGAGAATTCGATATTCCCATGGTGTTGGAACCAGAATACCTTGCGTCTCCATATTTAGATGAACTTTCGGGAATGACCTACTTGTCATATTTCATGAAAGAAGGATCACCAGGTTTCCACGCTACTTTACGATGGGTTAATTCACGTTTACCTCATGAACCAATACGAAACTTTAGGGTAAATATAATTATGAATAACAAATAAATAAAATAAAAATGTTTAACATTAATAAATATTCATTTATTTGTTTGCAGACCGATTGGAACGATGGCAGAGCATTATGCGCCATCGTTAGAAATTTAGGTGGACCTGCTCCACCCTACGAAAAACTTCATACTGATCCCTCAGCTTGGGAACACAATTTGCAAATGGGTATGTCTATAATATTGTTATCTTATCGGTATAACATGTTGTAATATTCGTCTCTATGTTTTCTTAAAGGTATCGATGGTGGTAAAAAACTGGGCGTGGAACCCATTTTAAAAGCAAAAGATATGGCAGATCATAATGTCGAACATTTGGGCGTTATGGCGTATGCAGCCTATTTTCAATGGGTGAAACCTCGCCCTCAAGCAAGCGAGCAAATTGCTGTTCATATAGATAGTACATCCGCTAGAGTACAACAGCCAGTACGTCGAGTTATTGTTTGTCAATTGTACTTTCAAAAAGTTACTTTAATCTTTGCAAATCTCAATAATGTTATAGACTATTGTTTCGATGATTCGTTCCATTGGACACAATGGATGTCTTTCTATATTGTTCAATGTTTAGAATTATTGAATCATGTTCGCAGGCACATTTCAAACTAGAGATGCTTACCAAAGAAGTTAACACACGAGAAGTTAGAGGAGAAGTTATAAGTCCAAGTGGACGAGTCGAATGTAGATTAACTTGGAATGGCGTACATGGAAAAGGAACTTTTGTACCTACTGAAGTTGGAATGCATAAGGTTTGTATCAACGTGAATTTTATTTCAACATTTATATAAAGAAATATTCCAATTATTGACTGTATCTTAAACAAATTTATTTTTATAGTTAATGGTATATAATGATGGGGAATTAATCAATGGGTGCCCCTATTACTTCAGAGTTTTACCTGCCTTGACCAAAATCAAATCGCCCGGTATGGATCCTTGTGCAATTGGATCTATCGTCGAGGTTCTAGTCAATAGTTATGGTAAGTTTATCAAAGAAAATGAAGGTTTATATTTTCTAATAACAAATTTCTAAATATTTATTTCAGGAACTAGTCACGACGGGATCGATGTTACCGCGTGGTCACCGACAGGAAGACCATTGGCGTGTCCCGTTAAAAAGAATGATGGTGTACATACAGCAACGTTTCAACCAGATGAAACAGGTGAATGGAGTATAGCGATAACGCATAATGGAAATCATATTCAAGGTGGTCCATTCACTTGTTTCGTGTTCGATCCTAATGGAATCAAGGTAAATTAGTTAATTCTTGTTACACACTTTCTTTTTTCTTTTTCTTTCAAATTATATATATACACAGATAAATCGATCTAATACTTGTTATTATCTTTTACAGTTACTCGATACAGATGGTGCTATGCCAGGTCAACCATTTTCCTTTATTGTTGATGCAAGAGGAACAGGAGGTCTCGGCGATGTAATCATAGATATAGTACATGATAAGCAATCTATTTCTTATAGAATGGAAGATATTGGACATATGCAATACCATGTCTCATTTGTTCCCTCCGATGCTGGGAAATACAGAGTTTACGTTTACTTCAATGGATCAGACGTCAGAGGTTCTCCATTTTCAATAAGAGTTGGTACTCAGAAAGGTTCGAGGAGATCAAAAGAATCAACATCCAGTTTAGAACGATCAAAAGTATCTTCCCTTGAAAGACGTATGAATGGATTAAATGTTTCCACTACACCAACTCGTGGCAGTCCTGTTCAAAAAATCTATTCTACTACCACGTACAAATCAGCCAGCCCGACTCAACACGTTACCGATTATTCACCCGTTCACCAGCATTCTTCAACATACAAAACTTCCAACAATTATACCAGCGAAAGTTCAACATATCATAAAACAAGTTCTCTGAATCATTCACGTTCTCCGAATCTTAATCAAAGCCCTGCATCTAGAAGCGTTCATAGTCCTTCTATGGTCAAAGAAACAAAGGAAACATATTCGTCAACGACATATAATCGTTCGAGATCACCAGGAACTCAGACTCCGAGTTTAATAAAAGAATCGAAAGATATTTATGCATCCAGCACTTTAACTAGATCTCGATCACCGAATTTAAGTCCAGCGTCTCCAGCATCACAACATTCACCGACCATTAAGGAATCAAGAGACATTTATCAAACTGGTTCCTTAAATAGATCTCGCTCGCCTAACCGCAGTCCAATGTTTCGTAGTGCCACTCAAAGTCCTGTCAGTAGAAGTTTTAGTCCAAGAATAAATGATAAAGAAACCGGTTATAACGGAAGAAGTTTTATGGATAATGGTGTCGTCGATACAAGTAGTAACGTAAGAGTATCGTCTATGGTGGGTGGTACTTCTCGTCGTGATTCGTGGGACGCCATAGCCAAAACTAAATCTTTGCTTTCTTACGGTAGCCTAGAATCACTTGCAAATCTTACTAATAACTCTCCGATTGCTGAACATACGACAAATACTCAAGATCCTACAAGTAATGATTACAAAAATGGTCATCACGTTTACAGTACGAAAAATACAACACAAAATATAACGAATACCGAGAAATTTACCAGCGAAACTCAAAGTAATCGTACGCAAACTCATGGTATTCTAAAAAATAAAACTAATAATTATTATAAAAGCGTCGATACTGCAGATTCCACACATGATCGATATCTCAATAATAGTACTTACGTATCATCAAAAAATTCATCACTCGTTACTGGGAGTGCTATCGAAATATTACCTGTTCATAGACCAACAACCTTCACCATTGATCCGAGTATAGATCCCAATAAAGTCTCTGTTACTGTTACAGGTAATTATCATTGTTTATGAAATATAGATAACTTAAAATTACATAGATCAGATAAAATTTTCTTGTTAATTTTATAGGTCCAAGTGGTAAACTTATACCCATTCAGAAATCAACTCTTCGTGGCTTAACATATACGATAACTGCTGAGGAAGTCGGAGAACATATCATACAAATTTTGGCCAATGGACAACATATTAAAGGATCGCCATTTAGGTTGATAAATTAGCTCATAAATAAATATTAGATATAAACATTTTTGTACACGTTACAATGTTTATGAATTTTAGATCACAAGCTTACAATGCAAGAGCTATACAAGTTGGTCATATACCTAATGGAGTAGTCAACGAACCAGTTGAATTCGAAAGTATATATTTTTATTATTTAGCTGTCTCTAATTATATTTATTGCGGTCTTAGATGTAGAATATTGTTACAGTTGATGGCTCAAGAGCTGGATCTGGAAATTTAGAAATTTTGGTAAACGGTGGTCATGTTACGAGTTTCGTTAGAGCGCTAGGTAGTCAACGTTTCTTAGCATCATTCGTACCTCATGAGGCTGTTACACATTTGGTTGAAATGACATTCAATGGCGAAGTCGTTCCCGGTAAGTTTTCATTGTATCATTTTAATTTTGTCTAACAAAAGAGAAGAAGAAAATAATGAAGCATTGTCAATCGTCATCGTTTTCTTTCATGACGTTATCCATTAAAAAAAGGATCGTAAGCGAGAGCTTAACGAGTTATTTTGCATTTAACGATGCATTATACATGCATATGTATGTACCTCGTACATGCATGCATACTTGTACGTGGTTTAACTGGAATGCATGGCACTCGGCAGTGCCGTCACAGATTAAAAAGTAGGAGAACCAGCATCGTTGATGTATTATTTGATTAAACGCAATACAAGTTTTATAAATATCATTAAAATTCTTCCATAAATTCTTTAATATTAAAGATATCTTCATAACGAAGAATTATTATATTTTAACGATTGCATTCTCTCGAGCATAAATTCTACTATAAAATAATGATTATTAATTTATACGTGAATCAATAATGGAGATATAAAAAAATATTCATATAGCGTGTTTATTTAATCTGTATATACTTAAAAAAATCTTATTAAGAAGGCCTATACTCAGTAGGAACTCGATAGTCTATGAATATTAAAAATTGCCATTTCTATTATCGCCAGAAACTTTCACTCTGCTTTAATAGCGTTGCCTTCATTCTTCAGGCACAAGGATAATGGCTTTGATGTGCACAGCACTATAATATACAATGACCGAAACAAATGTCTATATTTGTCAAAAAAAGCAAATTCGATTAGTAACGATTTATTATCCATTTTAAAGTGTATCATTATTTACGAATCAATTCGAGAGAGAAAGATGTTTTTTTTTCTGTTTGTTTATTACAGAGTTGGCTTCCATTCGTATATACGTACTACATATATACACCCGTTTACTTCCGTGAACATTACTTAGATTCTTTCTCGTTCGCAAGTAATGTACCCTCTCTAAGTCAACAGGTCATCGATCAGGTCATTGACTTACGATTTCACGCATTCACGTGTTGTGCTACTGACCCAAAAACACGATACGTTCATCGTTTTCTTTACCATCTTTTTTCTTCTTTTTCTTTTTTTTTTCTTTCCTTTTTTTTTTATTTCATATACAACATTTCCTTTTTGTATAAGACAATATCTTCAGCCATGGGTTTTCTGGGCGATCATTATGATCTTACATCTCCCACGCCATTTAAGATACTGCATTATGCACCTTGATCGCATAATAGGTGTACAAATACGTGCCTACTCAGGAAAGGTTGCTCGAGTTAACTTCTTCTCAAAGATGGAGTACATTGAAATTGTTCCTTTTCAAGATCTATCACATCTATAAAAGGAAACTCATATTTATATCTAGCAATGAACGGAAATGTCGCGTTTTAACGGTAAAACCGGTGACCATGAATAGGAACGCTAAAGTATATGCGTTACGCCACTAGGTAGATTGTGAAGAATATTATATAGATGCCATATAAAGAAATGCATTCTCCACAGTAGTGACCACGTGTACGTGATTCGTTACGCTACGTAGATGTCTTCTATGTTAGGGCTACGTTTTGATTCGAATTCGTTTGAAGTATTTCAATTATCCTTTATACTTGTTGAGAATTTACAATCGATATCTCGGTGACGATCTATCGTAATAATTTATTGAAGTCTTGAGAAATATTTGAAAATAATCCAAATTATATATCTATAAAGCGTAGGTGTCTTGAACTATGAAAGTAGTGCCAGTGTATAGACGTATTTGGTTGCGTACGAAGGGATTCAGCTTCTACCTACGTATATCTAAATGACTTCGACATATTAATACATCATAACATTTTGTAATTCGCCTTGGAAACATCAGCTTGATGTTAAAAAGATTAGATACCAGATTCTCTCCCCCCCCTCTTTTCTCTTTCTCTCTCTCCCTCTCTCTCTTCCATCTCTGTCTCTCTCCATCCTCTCGCTCTCTCTCTCTCCCCCTCCCCTCCATCTCTCCCTCTCTCTCTTTCTTTCTCTGGATTACAGAAATGTGAAATTGAAACGTTTTAAATGCTTAAATTTGTCAGATATACGAAATACATGTCAATAAAGTTTCCTTAGTAGTAATGACTACAAACAGAGCGTTACTTAATCGCATAAATCTTTTTTCGTTTTAATGGTGCTAATGACATAGATCATTATACTTCATATAATTAAAGTAAAACATTTCTTTCTTTCTTTTCTTTTCTTCTATTTAGTGTTTTTACGCTAGAGCGAGCATGAACGAAGTTATTGTTATTTATTGAGGAAGAAATACCTACATCTACTTTTTTCTCGCGACACCCTATAGAATAATTCTTAAAGCCTTGTGATACGTGGAATGTGTGTATTACCATATCAAAGAATTTATCACCAATCTCTTTCTTTCTCTCTCACTCTGTCTTATTCTACTTCGTTGTAATTTCTTTCCGTCTTTATTCCGATTCAGTCTTATAATTAGATTGTGCTTTGACGATTATTGAAATAATTGTTTCGAGATAAAAGATTCTTCTCTTCCTTCTTCAATCCAATTATCATCTCTCATTTTGTAGATACTTGTTAAAATTGTTATATTTAGCGCCATTTAGCACTATTTAGTGCTATTTGTAATTAGTGCGTTGAAGTTAAACACTTGGTACATAGATGTCGCGATTAGTTACGTTATAGATTTTGTAATTCGAATGATGGGTCCTTGATGAAACAAAATATAATAATATATCTTACGCAAACAAGTTCAATTAAGGATCAATTGATTCTCGTTAAAACGAAGTGGCTTTTAATAAATGTGTTGTTACGTTAGAAAAATACGAATTGAAAATTGTCTATTGACAAATATCATATATAAGCTGAAACAATAGAAATTCTTTGGAAAGAAATCATTCAAATTGTAAAGTTAATTTTAAGATTTTTGAAACATCATATTCTTTATATAATCCGTTATGTTGGAAAATGCATCGTGATTTATCGTATTTAGGCACTTCGATATAACTGGAATTCAAAGAGTCTATAATTATTATGATAATAGGAATTATATAGGTTTGATTTTACGCGAAAAGGAAATAAATCGATCGAGAATTCTTTACCAAATCGAGATTGACTTTTCTAGGTTATAAATAGCGGATAAACAATCGTAGCGAATCGTAAATTTAAAATTCCCGCAACAAACTACTTGATCATTCGTAAGCACCTATTTACATCGATTGAATGTGATCGTAAGAATTTCTCATACGATTTCTCGTCGAATAATTATCAGGTCGCGAAAAAGCATCTTGTTGCTGATTCGACGATTTGCAAAACAACGGTTTGCTTTCCATTCTTTGCCGATCTCGTCACGTGAAATCGATCACCAATGTTTGTCTCGTAGCTGCATTTTTTCTCTTTCTCTCTTTCTATCTTCCTTTCTTTCTTTCTTTCTTTCTTTCTTTCTTTCTCTCGAAAGATCCGCATCACGAACGAGGGTTTCTATTTGCGGGCGACCTTAAAGTATCGAAATACGCATATCGAATATCTTTTGCGTGTGCATACGTAAGTATGTCTCTTTCTGCTTTATGTATATATAAAGAGGAAAGAGAGAAAAGGAGATGAGTCATTACCGTACTAAATCGTTCGTATCTATACAATTTTTATCACTCGCGTTTGTTTTTTCATTTATATAAAATTATTAATTTTATTTTGTGTGTAAAAAATATGTATATCATTTTTAGAACTGCACAAAAACAACAACCTTTATAGAGCAGATACAAGATATTATACTGTTTAAAGCATTTTTCATTTTTATTTAAAAATTTTTTTACTCGTATAAATGAATACAAATATTATTATAATACGTTAAATAACTTTGTATATATATAATATACGTACATATGTAAAATCACTTCAAAGAAGATTCCGCCATTTTACTAATCGATTTCGTAATAAGCAATAACATTTATAATCGATTTTCGACGTGTGATTGTAATATGAGAAATCGAATGAAGTAATCGATTCCATGAAATCTGGCGTAATTAACTCGAACGATTTAATAATGAAATCGTTTTAACATATGTATATAAATTTGATTAAAGTTCTCATACGACGATAATTAATGATGTTTCTTCGAAATAGGAAGAAAATTAACGCGAAGAATTGACCTGAAAGATAAAAGATTAATTTTCGGACGAATCCCTAAAATGCATCATCCTACATTTAACGCGTAACTGTAGTTGTTGCACACCCGTTGCAAATACGCGTGTAAGTAAATGCTCGTCGGCGTTAAAAGTATGCAAGGAAGATAAGAAAGTGTAGTGGTGGGGAGAAGAGGCGGGAGTTTGGAACGCGTAACGTAGAACATTACGAACACCATTATGCGTACGGCCCTGGTTTTGGGCCCGAGTGCCGGGTCTGCTAAGAAGCAGGGGAACAGCAATACAGCAGCTCAACAGCCAAGCGAGCAGCAACGCTCGTCTCGTCGTCGTTCGATTCGGTTGAGTCCGTCGTGAATCGCGCGATCCGCTGACGTTTCTTATTCTCTCTGTCTCTTTCTCCCGTTACACACACCTGCGTATCTCTACGTTCCATCGTACGTCTATACGGCTTTTCTCGATCGTTCTACGTTCGTCGTCCTACGAGATTCTTCGCAATGAGGCGAGCTTGCCTTTCGATTGCTTGCCGTTTGGCCATAATGTCGAGCGTCGTTGAAAAATAAAAAAAAAGTGAAGCAAAATTAAGTTCGACCAACTATACGAAAGAACGTACGCGTTTCCTCTCCGTCAGTATTTATATATATATGTATATACACACATATAACCCGTTGATGTCGTGTAGTGTGTGTTTGTGAGATGCTTAAAGCAGTGCCGTTTTGAATGCAAAGTTTTACGTCGTTCTTTATTTAAGATTAATCTGTTCTACGCAATCTGAATCGAATTGCTTCTAACTTCTTTCTTTCTTCCTCTCCTTTTTTTTTTTTAATTTCTTCTTCTTTAGGGCTTTTTCTTTTTAGTGCTTTTCAGGATTTCCCTCGTCGAGCTACAGGTGGTCACAAGGTAATTGTAATGATGTATTTCAAAATGAGCTTAATGCTCATACTCGTCCGTTAGGTCGCATTCTTTTCTTTCCTTCTCTCTTCTTTCTTCTCACAATCGCTTGAAACAGACTCGTTTCTCCCACTTCCGCTCAATACCGTCTTTGGCGATGTTACATCCTCTTTTTTTTTATTTCTTTTTTTATCTTTATTGAAAAGAAAATAGACTTACATTTGACAGGAAGGTTAGGAAATCTCCTTATTGGTGTTACGTGCGCTTCCGGGAAATTGGAATTTGACTCGAAAAAGGGGGTTGCGCGGGTAGGAAGTTGATTTTATACCGTTTTAAAGATTACAATTATATTTAATAGATAAGAAATATTGAACGAATGAATATTCGTAAATATCGAATCACTATCAAAATATCTCTTGAATTTCTAGTTTTGTTTTGTAATTAATTTTATAAATTACGAATTTTTATATAATGAATAGTGTTATGTAGTTTTTTTTTTTTTATAGAATTATTAAGTAATATATGAACAATATTGAAATTTTGATTTAATAAATTCATTTATAATATATTACATTTCATTTAATAATTTACATCAATTGTAATAGGATCATCTTGGCGAGTGACAATCATGCCAGCACCAAAGATGTCTGTTATTGGTGATTCTGTCAGATTGGTACCTGCTGGTAGTCCTGCATCATTTGAATTATCTGCACTTGGCTTCAGTAGTAATGAAATTGATGTACAAATTTTAAGTAAGTGAAATATTTTCAAATATATATTTCTATTATTATACTTTTTTAATATGTATATTATCAAAAATATTGTAGCACCTTCAAAACGACATATACCTGCCAGAATAGAAGAAGAATCTGGTCGTTCAGGAGAATTTCGTGTTGAATTCACACCAACAGAAGTCGGAAGTCACCTTGTAGAAATAAGCATCGCGGGACAAAAGCTACCGGCAGGACCTCTCGTTGCCAAGGTGTATAACAGCAGTTTGATACAAGTTACTGATGTACCTAGCGCTGTTGTTGGTCATGCCTGTCAATTTAGAGGTATAAAAAAATAATTAGTATAAATCATATGGTATATTTAGTATCTTATTCCTAATTTTCTTTATATAGTTGACGCAAGTGCAGCCGGTGAAGGACAATTAGAAATATCTATAAACGAAGGAGAAGTACCAAATCATGTTCAAGTTGTGGGCGGTGGACGTTGCCTTGTATCTTTTACTCCTGAGATTGCTAAATCACATTACATCGATATAAAATTTAATGGAGAAGCTGTACGTGGATGTCCATTTATTTGTAATGTGTCCGACACGAGCAGAGTCACATTAAATTTAAATCATTTAGAATTGATACCTGTAGATCAACCTGCTAATTTCCACATGGATGTTGATGGAAGTGGAAGTGCTGAACTTGCGGTTTCCGTAAGGGGTTAGTTATATAATATATTTCTATGTTGTGGGTGAATAAGATTTACAGATAAAAGTAACATATATTATTTGGCACTTAATAGGTGAATAGTGGATAACATCAATTTACACAATTGCTACAAGTAGTTTATTATTTGTTATATATTAAATTCGTACTTCTTTCTACTCACATAATGGAAATGTATAAAATATTTTGGCACTCAATTTTTTTATAAAATTTTTTATTCTCCTATATTGTAGGACCAAATATGGAATTACCAGTTAAAGTTACTGGTGACATAAATAGTGGGTTTACAGCTGAATTTATACCAAGAGATGTAGGTGTACACTCAATTAGTGTTGAATATAATGGTCATCCAGTAAATGGTACACCATTTCTAGCCAAAGCATTTAATGCAGACAAAGTATTAATTGGCCCTGTTGCAAGAGGTAGTGTTGGACAACCAACACATTTTACTGGTAAATAAAATAATTAAAATTTGTATTGATAATACTTCCTTTAGTTAATTTTTAAACATTTGAATATTATATAGTAAATAATACATTATGTTTATTTATTATTTTATATAGTTGATGCAAGTCAAGCTGGTGAAGGAAATTTGGAGATTACAATATCTGCTCGTAGTCAAAATATCCCCACTCAAGTTACACCTCAAGGCAATGCTCGTTTCTCAGTCAGTTTTGTGCCTTTCGAGGCATGTGAACATATTATTAATATAGCCTTCAACAAACGAACTGTACCAGGCTGTCCTATAATAACAAGGGTGGGTGGTGATAGCCATGTAACTGTAAGTGGACAGGCATTAAGCAGTGCTGGTTTAGGAAGGCAAAGCTATCTTACTGTCAGTAATGTTGCCGGTAGCTTGGAAGATTTAGAAGTTAATGTTGAAGGTAAAGTATATGTAAAATTTATAGCATTAAACAACTCCTTACTCCTACCCCTCACTAATAATTTAACTTTATGTCAGCATGTACATCTTTAGTATAGAAAGTGTTCATCACTGTTATGCGAAAGTCAACGTTTTTACACAAAGATCTTGTATAATTATGGTATACGTTATGCACCTTGTGATTGATTTTTTAAATATAAATATGTAATATTCTAAATAAGTAATGTAAAGTTTACAAGGCTTGAATTACTGACCGTCAAGTGTATTTACAAACACCACCTTTTTTAACCAACTGCAATGATTTTTATTTGATATTATTACATGCCCTATTTATATCTAATCTATGTAATAAGATTTTCAAAGAGTATAGTTATATTGTACAGAAAATGATCTGTCTTAGTATGCTCTCTTAATTTTTGGCTTGAGAGCAATTCTCTGTCTGTTACAGGTCGGCCAGCTTTCAGACTACGACATTACTAGACCTCTAAAGATATACTAATTTCACTCTAACTTTAATACCTGGACTTTCATGAAATATATGGTGGTGGGTTCCTAACTACAATCTCCTGAAGATCTTTGCGTAAGAGTAGTACAATTGCCACCTCCTTCTTACATTCCTTATGCATTATTAGTTACCATTGTAGAATCCTGTAAAATCAGTAGTTGTGAACTTATCCTTGTGAATAGCTATGCACATAGTAACTAACATATTCTGATCACATGCTCACAATTATTAGATCCATGGACATGTATTTAATATGTTCAAGCCATTAATTTTTGTGGTGCTATGCCTTTATATGGATAGTTATTAAAAATTACATTGTGGCCATATAGCCATTGATCCTGATCTGTTTACATAGTGCTATAATAAATGTGCCAATATGATATAATGTTATTATTATGAATGCAAGAACTTCGCTTTTTGAAGATGAAAGTTGAATAGAAACAAAACTTTATTACTATTTAGTAGATTGTTAATATTTCATTAGTTCATAGCATTAAAATTTTTTTTAGTAATGCGCATGTAAAATGTAATGATTGTTATTTTAAAAACTGAAAAAAAGAAGAAAAAAAGGAAGCAAAGATAGACTAAGAGAAACTATACATAGCATCTATTATATTTCTTATGATAGGTCATGTAACTAATACTCATTATAATCATTTAAATATATTTTGCTTTATAATGGGCTTACCATAATTTATAACTTTAACAAGTAAGAGTAATAGATAAATTCAAATATTACATTTCATCTCTGGTGTTCTTGCGATCCACCTTAGTAGTTGCCTGACTAAATTGCATTAAAAAACTAACCGGCGGACTTGATAGGGCCCAATGGACAGGCCGTACCAGCTCAAGTCACTGACAACAAAGATACAACATGCACCGTGGCATTTACACCAAGAGTAGTAGGAGAACACAGAATAGCAGTAAATTATAGAAATATTCCAGTGGCTGGCAGCCCCTTCAGTTGCAAAGTATATGATGTTACTGCCATCAAAGTAAAGGATGCTAAACGAGGTGTTATTGGTACACCTGTTACATTTTTAGGTATATATATTATAAATTTAATACTTTAATTCTTTCTTGTTATTTTGCATTATTGTTCAATTGAAATCATGAATTTTAGTGGAAACCAGTCAAGCAGGACCTGGAAATCTAGAAGTTACTGTAAATGGAGGACGTGTACCAACTTCTGCTCAAGCACAAGGTCCTCATACATACGCAATATCATTTACTCCTAGAGAACCAATCGTGCATACTGTTGATTTAAGATTCAATGGTGAAGATGTACCTGGAAGTCCATTCAGTTGTCATGTAAGTTTTGTATAATTAATTGATGATTGATTTATTGTAATATATATATATATATATATCAGTAACATTGAATATTATTGTAATGCAATTTTGAATATTAGGTCAGTGATACAGCTAAAGTACTGATAACTGATGGACTAGAAAAAGTATCTGTAAATCGTGTTGCATCGTTTACCATAGAAGCAGATTCATCTTTGGGAACACCTGTAGTAGAAGTATTATCACCCACAAGAGAGAGTTTACTAGTTCATATTAAACAGAGTGCTCATGGATCATATACTGCCGGATTTACACCAAAAGATGTTGGTATGTATTTATATAGAAAAAGATACTGCATTTAATATCAACAAACACGATAATGAAATAAAATTTAATATAGGTGATCATAGTGTTGAAGTGAAACTGGGTGGATCCCATGTTGAAGGTAGTCCTTTTCTTGTAAAAGCATATAATGCTGACAAGGTAAAAGTAACAGATATAAATAGTGGTGTTGTGGGCAAACCTGTCTTTTTCAGTAGTAAGTTATATATTTTTAACTAATGATAATAAATCATAAAAAAATAAATAGTATTTTAATATATTAATTTATACTATTACAGTTAATGCCAGTCAAGCAGGTGCTGGAAATCTTGAAATCATAGTTGCAGTCAATGGTAAAAATGTACCAAATTATGTACAAAGTGAAGGTAATGCAAAATTTAGAGTTAATTTTAAACCACAAGAAGCTGCAGTACATAGTCTTAGTGTTCGTTTTAATGGAGAACCTGTACCAGGTAAGAAATGATATCTTAGTTTTTATAATATAATATATAAGATTTGTCATATCTTTATATATCATTTCTAGGTTCACCATTTAGCTGTAAAGTAGTTGGTGCAGGTCAAGCAGTAATAACAGGTAATAATCTAAAAATGGGTGCTGTTAAGCGATTGATTTCTTTTACTGTTGATCCACAAGCACCTTCAACAAATTGTGACGTGATTGTCACACCACCTTCAAATGTAGCTCTTCCTATTACAATAGAACCTATTGATGGAAAATATAGTGTAAGTTTTGTACCTACAGAAGTTGGCAGACATAATATTGGCATATTAGTAGATGGAGAACCAATTAAAGGATCACCCTTTGCTTGTAATATTTATGACGTGACTAAGGTAAATTTTAAATGATATGATGTATTATAAATATACAATATTTACAATATAAAATTTTTTATTATAAATACGAACAGGTCCATGTATCTGGTCTTACAGAAGCCTTATTAGGTCAGGCCACCACTTTTACTGTAGATGCAGCAGAAGCTGGAGAGGGAACTTTAGAATTAGTAGTAAGCACTGAAAATAATACAGTTAAGGCTGAGGTAGTTGCTTGTGCGCGTGGTCTCTATGACGTAACATTTGTCCCTCAAACCACAAGCACTCATTATGTTAACATTAGTTTTAATGATGATAATGTCCCAGGTTTGTGGATGATATTAAATACTAAAATTATTTCAATATTATCATTACATTTCATTGAATATAACATTATTTAATATCATCTATTTTCTTCCAGGTAGTCCATTCAAATGTCCTGTTACAACAAATATGTTAGATGGACCTTCTATGATACGAGTTGGAAATACAGCTTATATGGATTTGGATATGTTAGGTTTACAAGGACCAGTATCTGCAGAAGTAACAGGTAAGCAGCACTTTCGGCAAAATAATTGAATTATTTGTTATAATTAAAAAATTATTACGTATTATATTTTGTGCAGGTCCAGATGGAATAATTATACCAAGTACATTAACTAAATTATCTTCTACTTTGTATAGAGTAGAAATTCGAACTCGTCAAGTTGGTACATATAGTGTAATGTTTAGTGATGGCCATAAAGTTATTAGTTCTCAAACTCTTCAAGCTTTTGATCCAAGTAAAGTATCTGTTAAAGAAGTTGCTGATGTAGTTTGTCATCGTCCTGGAACAATTCTAGGTATTATTTTCTGTTATAATATATATATGTTGAAAGTGTGTATCAGTTATATAATATTGGGTATTATTTAGTTGTTGCATCAAAAGAATCTGGACCTGGGAAATTAACTGTAAATGTTCGAGCTGGTGGAGCAGATGTTGATAGTTTAATTCGAGAAGGAGATAATGGTGTTTATGAAATTGTTTTCCATCCAACACGTGCAGCTCCTCACAAAGTGCATATCAAATATAATGATGTTCATATTTCAGGTATATATCTATATGATACAGTGAATATTTGAATAAATTAATTGTGTATTATATTTTGATTTTATAGGAAGTCCATTAGATGTAACAGTACGTAGTCCTACAGGTGGACGAGAAGTAACTGCAACTGGTTTAGGGTTGTATCAATCATGCGTTGGTAAAGTAACATCGTTTACTATTGAGACATTAGGACGTCCTGGGAAAGAATTTGATGTTGTGATCAGTGGTCCACAAGGTAATGCAGTACCTGTGAGATGTTATCAGCATAGGGATGGAAATTTACTTGCTGAATTTACTACTAATTCTGTAGGTAAGTATAATGAATGTTCAATAGAAAATAAAAAATTATATACGTATATATATTGCGATAATATATGTTTTGATGTATTTTGTTCAGGTACATATAAAATTGATGTCTTGCATGGTGCAAAACCAGTTTTGGGTTCACCTTTCTTCTGTCAAGCATTTGATGCTTCAAAAGTAAAATTACAAGAATTAGGACCAATGACTGTAACTGTTCATGATCATATTGCACTTAAATGTAAGTTGAATTACCTATTATTCTACAATATCCTTTCTTATTATTCGTTTGTTCTTCAATAACATGTTAAAATATATGATTATAGTGATGAAAACGGAAGCTGGAATGGCAGACTTAGACGTAACTGCAACAAGTCCTTTAGGACAAGAACTTCCACTACAAGTCACTCCTCTTAACGACGGAGCAGAAATGATAGAATTTTCCCCTAGTGTTCCTGGAACTTATATGATTAATATTACATATGGTAAAATATTAAAATTTATTTATGAAATATATTAATTCAATTTTAATATGACCGGTAAAAATACTCATTGATATTTATAAACAGGTGGATGTTCTATTCCTGGTAGTCCAGTAGCTTGTACAGTAGATGCTGCTGGACAAGCACGTGCTAAAGGTGAAGGTTTACTAAGTGGTCATGTAGGTAAATCAGCTCATTTTATCGTTACTGGTACAAGAAGTCCTCCAGCAGTGCAGGTATATATGAAAAAATTGACGTGATTTATAATTTATATATATATATATATATATATATATATATATATATAAATTAACAATATTAATATATATCACATAAATGATAGGTGGATGGTCCAGACAGTGTTTCTAAAGCAACTGTAGAAGCAGGTGTTAATCCAGGAACTTGGAATGTATCTTACATTCCTACTGAAGTAGGTGTATTTGACATCAGGGTTGTTTCTGCTGGTCAACAATTACCTGGATCTCCTTGGCATCCAAAGATTATAGACACTCGTAATCTTCGTGTTATTGGTAAGTTATTTTATAAAATCATTATATATATATATATTAATTTTAATAATCATAATTTTATAACAATTTTTGCGTATAGGTGGATGGACCGCTGTTTGTGATGATATTGGTCGTTTGAAATTACATCCGTCTAATAAAATCAGTTTTGATACGGCAGAAGCAGGGCCTGGCGAACTCACTGGAAATATCGGAGATCATCCATTAACATTTGAAATGACTTCTAGTAACAGACTGAAATTAGTACCACCTCATTTACCTAGTGGAGAGCATCGTTTAGAAATATTTTTTAATGGTGTACCTTTCCCTGGAGCACCAAAACTTTCATATGTTCAGGATCTTGAGGTTTTTAAATTAGTTATTATAAGATTAATTATTATAAGATTAAAAAGTAATGTGGATAAATGTATCAATATTATCTTTGTTATAGCCACCAGTACAGGATACTAGTAGAGTATTATTGCGAGGTCGGGGATTAACTTCAGCAAAATGCGGTGAAGAAGTTAGTTTTATAATAGATGGTTCTCAAGCTGGTAATGGTACTCCAAAAGTACAACTCTTCTCTCCTACTAGTGAACTTAATGTAATGCTGCAACATTTGGGTGAGATAAATGAACTGAAAACACAAATACAGTTATATTATATTGTACGTCATACACTTTAAAAAATATACAGGTGATAGTGTATACCGTGCAAGTTATATACCACAAACACCAGATCCACTTCTAATGACTGTCTCATGGAATGGTAGACAATTAAAAGGATGTCCTTTACAAATTAATGTAACGAGCGCAGCAGATGCATCAAGAGTTATCTGTTCGGGAGATGGTTTAAAACATGGCATAGTTGGACAAGAGATAAGAAGTTTTATTGATACAAGAAGAGCAGGACCTGGTAAAAATAATTCTTGTAACATTTCTGATTTATTATCATATAATATATTTAATAATTTAATTTTATTTTAAGGTGAGTTGACAGCACATTGTGTTGGTCAACATAAAGTAGCTTATTGTGAACTTTATGATCATGGTGATGCAACGTTTACTCTTAATGTGAAACCTCAAGAAGCAGGCCGACATGCTTTGACAATTAAATATGCAGGAGAGCACGTACCAGGTTCGCCTTTCACGCTACGTGTTTCTGGAGCTCCTGATGCATCAAAAGTATGTTTATGAAATATACTTTATAGCGGATATAATTTGTACTATCAAAGAAACAAATATTTTGATTTCATAGGTTCGAGTATATGGACCAGGAATCGAACATGGTGTATTAGCAACATTTCAATCTCGGTTTATCTGTGATACTCGAGGAGCTGGCGCTGGTCAACTAACAGTGAGAGTAAGAGGACCTAAAGGTGCATTTAGAGTTGAAATGCAAAGGGAAACTCAAAAAGACAGGATAATTCTTTGCCGTTATGATCCAACAGAGCCTGGCGATTATAGAGTAGAGGTACGCTGGGCTGGTGTACTTGTGCCTGGTTCACCATTCCCAGTTAAAATTGTTGATACACAAGATGAATTATTAATGCTCACACAGGTAAGTTATATCATCGATTATGCAACTTTATTACATATGTAGAATGATTTGATTATAATAACTTTTCTCAGGGTGGGGACAATTATTCGACAGGCCATCATACTATCACGTCATGGCGTGGGTCGCAAGCTATATTGTAAAAAACTGTCATATAATATTGTTATTACTTTATATGGACTAATAATATATTTCATAATATATATCACTGTAATTTATAAAATCGTTTCCAATAAATTTTACGTTCTTGTATATTTGATAATAATACATCATACTATTATATCGTACTCGTGTAATTCAATTAAATTACATTGTTTTTAATTTTTCAGGGCTCATCGCGTGAAAGTTCCAATTAATTAATGTTACATGTCATTGTAGTGTTATATTATACTGTAATTCCCCTTACTCCCTTAATATCTCACTATGTCATCATTTTACTATTGCAACAGTTTAACGTTTTATTATCTCATCTTTTTGTTTTTATCATTATTACTGTTATATTACAACATTTGCTCGTCAAAGTTCTGCAACAGGAAAAGTTGTTAACTGTCAGAATAAGTCTGTGTTCCTTACTATCGTTTATTATTATTTACATCACTAATAATGATGAGGTAGAGAAACTGTTTATTCAATAATATTAGTGGTTACTGTTGCTAAGTAACTTGTTTCATCATCATTAATTTGACAACTTAGTGAGTTGTGACACTGTGTTCCAGTTATATATTCACACATATTAAATAAATTTTAGGTATATCAAAAAATATCTTTTTTCTAAGTATATTTAATATCTTTAACTATATTTTTAAAAATATATTCGATGTGATTGAATTAAATAAATCTCTATTAAAATGGTAAATGAAAAGGAATTCTGGACTAAAATTTATAAAAACGTACCAAAATGCAAAAAAAGAAAATTTAGAGTAGTTCCTGCCTTTACTATACAAGCAATGCAGGTAAAACATTGAATATTATCTTTATAACAAATCGAACCATGCAATGTAAATGTGTATATGCATTTTTTAGGATAACACAGTAGTTGCTGACCCACCTCGATGTGAATTATATAAATTACGTCGTCCAAAACCATCTTCATTTAGAAAATTTTATGAACGAGGCGCATTTCCTATTTCATTAGAGAAGGAAGGTTCTGGATGGAAAATCAATTGGAAAGTAGATATATTAAATCTAGATTTTCATTATTATTTACCTTTGTTCTTTGATGGTTTGACAGAAGAAGAGCAACCTTATAAATTTGTAGTAGAACAAGGTATCTCTGATATGTTAGATCACGGAGGACCAAAAATACTACCTGTTCTTCCACAATTGATCATTCCAATTAAAAGTAAAATATTATCTCTTCACATAATGTACATAGTAATTAAATTTACACATGAACTTCAATTGCATTCAGTTAAATATTTTTATAATAGATGCTTTAAATACAAAGATACCAAAAGTAATGGGTGCTACAATGAGAGCACTTCAACATTTAGTACGTTCTGCGGATGGTGTTGGTGAAGCATTAGTTCCATATTTTAGACAAATTCTTCCAATTCTAAATTTACTTAAAGATAAAAATGGTAACAAAATATTACGATTTATTATTATACGTTATACTTTACTACATTCAAAAAATCCAAATATCTTTTGTAGTCAACCTTGGTGAAGGGATTGATTATTCTCATCAGAGAGGCGAAAATACTGCAGATATAATACAAGAAACACTTGAAGTGTTAGAAATGTATGGTGGCGAAGATGCATTTATAAACATTAAATACATGGTTCCCACTTATGAGTCATGTATCATGAACTAATATGATAAATTAATTTTGTTTATTTTATTAAAAGTATCACTGTTAAAAAAAATAATACATAGCAGGTATACCTAGTCAAATATGTATAATTATCAATAGTTCTTAATCTCAACTATTTTATATTTTTACTTTTATTTTAAATTTTACAAAGGTACAAACAAACGTAATATTGATATTATACATATATTTTATTTAAACTTTACCAGAATCTTCTTTTAATGTAACCGTTCTATTGAAAACGAGCTAGAAACATAATTAAATAGATAAATTATTACTTGACTATATGAATAGAAAGATTAATGTTTTCAAGTAGTTTTAGTTCAATAAATTGGAAAATTACCTTGCCATGTTTTGTGTCAGGATCAACAGAAAAGAATCCTACACGTTCAAATTGAAATTTATCAAAAGGTTTTACTGCATTTGCTAAATTGGCATCTAAATAACCTACTATCTCCTTTTTACTGTTTGAATTAATATCACTCAAAAAGCCATTTGGTACTTCATTTGGATCTTCGGGATTTTTATGTTTAAATCTGAATATATAATCATAAGATAGAAATGTTATGAGAAATGATAACGTTAGATAAAGTTATATAATACTTATTATATATACATACAGGCGTTCATATAATCTGATAGATGTTAATGTAGGTTGTGATACCCAATGTATAAACGCCTTAGGCTTATTTGTTTCTGAAACAGGCTCTTGTTTGACTATAATATTTGTAATATTTCCACTATCATTTTTTTCTATAGATTCTACAGTAAGAACCACTCCTGCATATTTTAGACCAACTGATTGTTTTGGTGTTAAACGTCGAAAACTTTTTTCGTCTATCTAAAAATAATAATATAATATTAAATTAAATGTACTTATCTATATATGTATATTACTATTATGAATATAGGTATATAAAAATATAGAAATTTTAATTACAAACCTCTCTAAAATCAGATGCTTCAATATATAAAACTTTATCAAAAGTTATTTCATGATGCCCTCTTTCAGGTGCATTAGGAAAATTTGGTACTGAAAGTTTTAGTACCTGACTATGAGGAAAATTGTTAATAGTCACTTTAATAGGATCTAATACAACCATATGTCTTACGGCAGTAATATTCAAAATATCTCTAACTGAGGCTTCCAAAATTGCTGGATCAATAACTGCTTGTGCTCCAGTTATACCCATTTGAGCACAAAAATTATTTATGGCTTCAGCTGGAAATCCACGTCTACGTAATGCTGTTAATGTAAATAATCTGGAAACAAGTCTAGCTTTATAATTTTCTGAAGTAATACAATACAAAGTTATTATATTTAATTATTTTTATATACCTTGGATCATCCCAATCACAAACAATACCTTCTTCAATCAGTTTAGCAATTTTTCTTTTAGAAACAACAGTGTAATTCACATTTAATCTACCATATTCCCATTGAACAGGACAATATATGTCTAATGCATTACAAAGCCAATAGTAAGATGATCTACGTGATTGAAATTCTTTTGTACAAAGGGAGTGTGTTATATTTTCTATACTATCACACAAACAATGTGTAAAATCATAAGTTGGGTAAATACACCACTGATCTCCAGTTCTATGATGTGGTAAATATTTAATTCTATATGCTACTGGATCTTGCTTGCCTTCTTCCAAAGTAACTTTCATACGTAATGTTGCCTCACCTTCTTCAAATAATCCATCTTTCATATCCTATTAAAAATTTATTACAGTAAGAAAAAATTGTAGTAAACATTTAAGACATTAAGAAATAATTGTTAATTATTTTTCTTACTTCAAATAGTTGCAGATTTTCTTCGATTGGACGATCGCGCCATGGACTTGGTGGTGGATTAAATCCTCTTATATCTTTATTTGATTGATGACAAACATATGCAAATCCTTTCTTTATAAGCTTCACAGCCCAATTATATAATTGCATAAAATAATCAGAAGAATGTGTAATTTTTGCTGGCTTATAACCAAGCCATTCTACCATATCACGAATTCCAGTAAAAAATTTTTCTTCCTCCTTCTCAGGATTTGTATCATCATAACGTAAATAACACAATCCATCATGCACAGCAGCATACCTAATACAAATTTTTTATTATATCATAATCTTTATATGTAAAATATGTACAAAATATATAAAAAAATAAATATATAAATATATACCCAAAATTAATATTAATGGCTTTGGCATGACCAATATGTAAAATTCCATTTGGTTCTGGTGGAAATCTTGTTCTTACTTTACCATCAGTTATTTTTAAGTGCTCTTGCAATAACTTATGTGTATTTGGTGTTACAACATATCCCTCAGTTTTATAATTTTCTCCAGGTTTATGAAAATGAACTTTTGTTTTCATAAGTTCTGTTATTGTTAATGCTGATGTGCTTTCATTTGTCAATGAAGTATTTTTTTGTTGTTCTGAAGAAATAGAAGATATTATCATTTCTTATCATTTGTTTTGATAAAATTTTAAGTAATAGTAATTGTTAAGATACCTTCTTTTCCTGCTTTTTTTACTTTATTTTGCTGTGTTTGCTTTGGCACTGATTCAAGATCACTATTGAGTTTCGGTCCTAATAAATTTAAAATTTGAATGTCAAATTCATTTTTTATTGCTTTTCCATCTGCCCATTTTAATATATTACGTACTTGTTGCATTAATGGGCCAGGATTAAATCGGTATCTATAATTATGTAATATATAATTAAACAGATCAATAATAAAAATTATTATATTGTTATCCAATAATAATATTACTCAAGTTACTCAAATAATTTAATTACCTTTTTTCTAGAATTTCTTCTTTATGGATATTTATAAGCTTTTCAACCTCCTCTTCAATTTGTTCCGGTAAAATCACAATTCCTATTCCACAAGCTTCTTCAAAGGCTGAAATATTGATTTCTTCATGTAAATTACTAAGAATGTAACTCAATGCAGCATCTAATCTTTGAACCGTATCCAATTTCTTTTCAGCTATAAATTTGGATAAGAATGATATTTTATCTACAATTTGAGCTTTTATTTTTGAAGATAGATGATACAGGAGTATGCCTATCTCTGGTGTAATATCAACATATTTTCTTGCCTGTAAGATAACAAGATACATATAAAAGTTTTTGATATGATAATTGTATATTTTTTAAAGATATAATATATATTATAAATTTAAAAGTAGAAAAAATATTTATTTATATAATAAAAATTTGGTATCAATTTTATTAGTTATTATTTTATTTAAGTAAAAATTAAATTTAAGAATATATTGTAATTTTTAATATACTAACCTCTGTAATAGCAAGCTTAAGATTTTTTGAAACTTGTGCATTTTTTAACGTTTCTTTTGCTTTTTGTTCACTTAGACCAACTTGCTGAAATAATTCAATACATTCGTCTTTTTCTACAGTCATTATTAAATAATATTTTTAATTTCTTTATAGCCCACGTTTCACACAAGTTCAAACATACGGCATGATACAAAGAAGTGCGGCAAAATTAGCAATGCGTGATCTATACGTCACTTTTGTACATACACATACCATACATACATACACATACATACACACACACACATATATATGCACCTATCAAATTATAGATATAAATTTATTAATCCGTTCATGATATATTTGAATATGCATATCTATTTTTCAACATACATAAGAATATGAACAAAATAGTATTATATTAGATATAAATCATATTAATAAATATTAATATCGTAATATCGAGTATTTATTAACATACGCGTTTCAGCTACTTTACCAAGTTCGATTAACTCGATCAGCAGTGTAACCAACAATAGAATTTTAACTATATTTTGTTCTTAACCTATACTATCGTATTATTGCTAGCCATTTGTATATATAGTTTATTAACTAAAATTATATACATAGAATGAAAATGTATATAATAAAATGTATAAATGTTCCTACTATGCATATATCCTTCGTATATAATATAATTTTTAAATAATTATACATATAATTTTTAAATAATTATTGATACTATAAAAATATAGATTAAATACGACATAACAATTAAAAGTTTGATAGTTTGCTACATTGCTGATCGAGTTAATTAAAATTAATGGAGATTGATCGAAGTGGCTCGTAAATATTATCTTGAGAACGGACTGTGAATATCGTTCATTGCGTTCCAATGAATCAATATCAGAAAAAGATTCAACGTGTAAACAAGACTTAAACGGTGTATCATATAACGTTGAATGTCAGATATATTTTGCGATTAATCCCTATGACCAATAGTCACTAAGCTGTCCACGTGCAGTTAACGTCCTGTGTGCGGCTTTTCTCAAGTAATCAGAAATACTAAGAATAATTAAAAGGTAACTAAGAATTTGTTTCTTTTACAAATTTCAATATATTACAAAGATAAAGGTTTCATTGTTTTCAGTTAATATTTAATAAATACTTAATGAAATCGTTCATTTTTTACTATAAAACCGTTGAAACATTTATTAGTTTTTGGAGAAACATATACATCAACCTTAAATAAGTGATGTAACATTCAAAATATTTATTATTCTATGTACTTCCGGTTAAAGTTTCATTTCCGTTTCACGCCTAAACTCTTCAAAACGAGGAAGGATAAATAGTATTAAAAAGTATTAATAAAATTAAGAAAAACATATTAAAATAATAATTACCAAATAAAAATTACCAAAATGACTAAGATGTATGTACTGAAACGCGGTAAGTTTATCTTATTTAAATTTAAGTTCATTTAATTTAAGTTTTAATATGTCCGTTATCACGAGTCCTTTGTTGTTGTTAGATGGGCGACAAGAAGATGTTTGTTTTGATAAAATTACATATAGAATACAAAAATTATGTTACGGTTTAAATATGAATTACGTTGATCCAGTAAGTATAGTAAATGATAAAATTGTTTTTTACAAAATTAAACTTTTATATTATAAATTTAGAAACTAAGTTTGTAACTCTTATTTTTTTCAAATAAATTGTTTTAATTGCTTTTAAGTAATCATACGTAGACTTCTATATATAGCTAAATATATAATATATATAAAAAAAGTCTTATTATATATTACAAAAAGAATTTGTAGTTTGTAATTTATCTATACTTTATAGTCTGCGATAACATTTCGTGTAATCCGTGGCTTGTACTCTGGTGTTACCACTGTTGAACTAGACAATCTTGCAGCTGAGATTTGTGCAACTTTGACTACTCAACATCCTGATTATGCTATTTTAGCTGCTAGAATTGCAATATCTAATCTTCATAAAGAAACAAAGAAGGCTTTCAGCGGTATAATTATAGTTTTTATTTCTATTTATATTATATCTTCTATTTATATTGATGTAATTATTGTTCTAGATATATATATATATTATATATTGATATAGATTATATCACTATTTTTTATTTTAGATGTAATAGAAGACTTACGAAATGTAACAGATTTATATACTAAAAAAGCCAAACCTATCATCAGTGAAAAATCTTATAATATCATAAAAAAACATGCAAGCAAACTAAATTCTGCAATTATTTATGAAAGAGATTTTAATTATAATTACTTTGGGTTTAAAACTTTAGAAAGGAGTTACTTAATGAAAATTAATGGCAAAGTTGTAGAAAGACCACAACATATGTTAATGAGAGTAGCTGTTGGGATTCATGAAGAAGATATTGAGAAAGTTATTGAAACATATAATTATTTATCAGAACGCTATTTTACACATGCTTCTCCAACTTTGTTTGCTGCATGCTCTATAAAACAACAATTGTGCAGGTATAAATTATATATATGTATATAAACAATACTTTTATATATATTTAATATAATTTTTATTTCTTTATTAAATATATCTATTTTTTCAGCTGTTTTCTTTTAACTATGAGTGAAGACAGTATTGAGGGAATTTATGAAACCTTAAAAAAATGTGCTTTAATCAGTAAATGGGCTGGTGGTGTTGGATTAAGTGTACATTGCGTTAGGGCAAAAGGTACACCTATAGCTGGTAACTGTGGTGAAGCAAGTGGGCTGATTCCTATGCTTAAAGTATATAATGACATGGCCCGCTATGTTGATCAAGGTGGAAATAAAAGACCAGGAGCATTTGCTATATATATAGAACCATGGCATGCAGATATATTTGAATTCTTAGATCTTAAGAAAAATACTGGTAATAATGTAATATCATTTTATATAAATATTGGTAAGGTATAAAAAAAAATTAACTAAATTTTTTTCAAATAATAGGAAAAGGAGAGCTTAGAGCAAGAGAATTATTTTATGCTTTATGGATCCCAGATCTGTTTATGAAACGTGTTTTGGATGATGATGTTTGGAGTTTAATGTGTCCACATGAATGTCCTGGTTTAGCAGATGTTTGGGGAGAGGAATTTAATGATTTATATACTAGGTAACTAAATTGTATTAATGGATAACTTGGATAAATTAAAAATATATGAAAGTGAAAATAAAAAATATTACCAAAGGTATGAAGAGCAAAAGTACTACAAACGTCAAATTAATGCAAGAGATTTATGGACTGCCATACTTAAATCCCAAGTTGAAACTGGAACACCATATATGCTTTACAAAGATCATTGTAATCGTAAATCGAATCAACAAAATATAGGAACGATTAAGAGCAGCAATTTATGTACAGAAATTATTCAGTATTCAAGCCCTAATGAAATTGCCGTATGTAATTTAGCGTCAATTGCTGTAAATATGTTTGTTGAAAAAAGTACAAAAACTTATAATTTTGAAAAATTAAAAGAGATAACTAAAGTTGTAGTTCGTAACTTGGATAAAATTATCGATGTCAATGATTACCCTCTCCCAGAGGCAAAATTCTCTAATTTAAAACATAGACCTATAGGTAAAATTTTTTTCTATTATTATTTATGACTGATTTTTATATAATGTTTTATATAATGTTATTTTATTTATTAGGTATTGGAGTACAAGGTTTAGCAGATGCCTTCCTGTTAATGCGTTTTCCGTTCGAAAGTGAAGAGGCTCAAAAACTTAATATTCAAATTTTTGAAACAATATATTATAGTGCATTAGAAGCTAGTTGTGAAATTGCTCAAGAGAAAGGCTATTATTGTACATACGAAGGAAGTCCTGTTAGCAAAGGAGTAAGCTTTCACCTTTATAATTTATATTATCAAAAAATGATCGTTTATTCTGATAAAGAAATATTTCAATATATTTAGATTCTACAATATGATATGTGGAATGTTACACCAACAGAGTTGTGGGATTGGAAAGCATTGAAAGAAAAAATTGCAAAATATGGTGTAAGAAATTCTTTATTAATGGCACCAATGCCAACTGCTTCTACAGCACAAATTCTTGGTAATAATGAATCAATAGAGCCATATACCAATAATATTTACTCAAGGCGTGTTTTATCTGGAGAATATCAAATTGTTAATCCTCATTTATTGAAAGATCTTATTGAAAGAAATCTTTGGAATGATGAAATGAAAAATGAAATTATTGCAAATAATGGTTCTATTCAGGTCAGATTTATCTTATTTAATTTTTTTATTATCAATTACATATTCATATGATTATACAATTACAATTATATTGTATAAATTCTGGTAAAGAAGATTTTTTCTTTTCTTTTAATAAATGTATTTATCCCATTTTTTGTAGGATATTAATAGTATACCAGATGACTTAAAATTACTTTATAAGACCGTCTGGGAAATATCACAAAAAACAATTCTCAAAATGGCAGCAGATCGTGGTGCATTTATTGATCAATCACAATCTCTAAATGTTTATATGGCTAAACCAACAGTAGAGAAACTTACGTCCATGCATTTTTATGGCTGGAAAATTGTAAGCTTACAAGAAATATATATATACATCTAATTAGAATATTATACCTCGATTATTATACGACTTGTTTTATTTATAGGGATTAAAAACTGGTATGTATTATTTGCGTACAAAACCAGCTGCAAATGCGCTTCAATTTACCGTTGATAAAACCAAATTAAATAAGGCGAATAAAACTTCGAAAGATAATTCGCACAATTTAAGTATTAAAAATGAAAAAGTAGATGGAAATTTATCAAATCCAGAAGAAAATGATTCTAAAGAGAACGACGTCAATAATATAAATTCAACGCTTGTATGTTCCCTTGAAAATGGTGATGCTTGTATGGCTTGTGGATCATAATAATCTAAATATGTATGTTTAATATTATATTTTTATATTTTAATTGTTACGTTTATACTACTAAGTAGATATAGTTACACAGAATGAGATCTATAGTTTTGTGTATTTTTGAGAAGACTTAAAAAGTTTTCATTTTATATATTTTAGACATATAAGTATAATATGCTATAAGAATTTAATTCTAATATTTTCATATCATATACATATTGTTTTGTTATTATTGTCATATCCATGAAAACAAGAATGAATAAAACTCTTTTATCAGCAAATAAAAATTCAAAGCGCAACATTTTGAATTTGATTCAATTACAAGTTTACAAATACCCTATAAAAAATTTAACAGATCTAAAGTTCCTAGAAAAGAGTATGAAATTGCTTATAGATGTCGCCCTTGTATATCGATATAAGAGAATTTAGAGATATATATCGATATTGAGGACTTCAGAGACAGAGAATCATAGACAGCTTTCCCGTTATGCGTTTGGAACATTGTAGAATGTTGGTAGGCGCCTATTAAGTTCATCATTACGTTTCCAATATTTATTAATTAAATAAAAAATGATTAAATTTTGTGAAGAAAATTGCACAAGTGATATTTCATTTCATGTAAAAAGATATCAATAGAACAATTCCGATTCTGTAAATTCATACGCATGCGTGAATTGTGTATATGTGTAATTTGTGATAGACGATTGAGTAGAATAATACAATTTGTGCGTAAGATACAATTTTCTTTTAAACATAAAGATATAGTGTATTAAATATTTAATTATATTTATGTATTTAATTTTCTTCATATTATCTTAATATCAAAAGCGAAGAGTCACATATCTTCGATCTGGAACGAAAGGTGTGCCCCTTTATATAGGCCATTTTGTTGTGCTTTGAGGTTTAAGGGAATTATTGCTTCAGGCGCAAATAGGAACAAGTAAATATTACATAGTGATAAAAAATTTATTTTCGTTTATAAAAACTAAGTTTTGCTATATATAACGATCTTTCTAATAATAGATTCTTAATATGTAATTAAAAAGATATCTTTTTTTATAATATATGTACAAATAGATTTATGATAATTTAGGAACAATTAAATAAAATTACAATTTTTATTTTGTAATTAATTTGCAGCATTGAAGATAATGGAGGAAATTATAGGTATGTATGTACTATCGTTTATTTGCAACTTATCTTTAGCTAAAATCATAATGTTATACTACATCATTTAGTATTACTACATTCTGGTGATTAACTTTTATTTCAGAAATTGTAAAAGTTGAGGAAGAAATAATACTGAATGATGAAACTTCTCAAATTCTTCTTGGTAATTATTATATCTTAATTATATTATTAATTTGCAAATTTTGTAAAATTTTTTAATGAATTAAAACTATTTATTAATGAATAAAACTATATATTAGATGCAGATGGTTCAGAGAAAGAAGTTGTGATAACTACGGAAGATGTATCTGGTAATGTAACAGGTATTACATACATATTACATATATTCAATGATTTTTCGACTACTTTATATTCCCAAGAATTTTTTTATGATATTATTATTAAAATACTACTTTTTATTAATCATATATAATTTATTATTTTATTTATAAGTATTTCAGTGTTGTCTTATTTTCTAAAATTTATTTTTTTGTTTTATTTTCTATTTTATTATGTTATATTTCTGTTTTGCTCGCAGCTATTTCTCAAAGCAGCCAAATTATACAAATTATAACAGATTATGAATGCGTAACATGTCACCGCATTTTTCAATCAGAAGATGTAAGTTATAATTTTATTTTTATATTCTGTTATTCATTTAATTTGTGGATATTTTTTAACAAAAATATTTCGATATAATTTTTTAATTATATTCATGATTAATACTTCTGTATAGATGCTAAAGGAACACTTAGATGTCTGCAGAGAAGAAGATGATTCTACAAATATATTAGAATTAGGAAATTTAGATAACTATGATTCTGAGGATGAAGATGATGCTGATGATCCAGATTACGAATTCAATGACACAAGTATTGAAGGTATATATTAATTATTGATATGATAATTATTTATAATACTTTCTTAATAATAGTAATTGGTTTATCATATTAAATATATTCTTCTAATACATAATTATATAAATATGATTTTAGATACTAAAGCTCAAAAGAATAACAATGAAAAGCCAACAATTAAACCTGTACCAGATACACAATGCCACTGCTGTGCTGAAGATTTAAAAACAGCACATAGTGGTGGTGAATTTAAATGTTTAGAATGTGAACTATCATTTAAAAAAAATTCTTCTTTAGAAAGACATAAAATAGTTATACATTGGAAATGTGAATCTTATACCTGTATTAATTGTGGATCAACCTTTCGTGATAAAAAATCATTAAATAAGCATCGTTATACTACACATGTCAATCGTAACATATATAAGTAAGTATATATAAATTTAATAATTATAACAAAATACTTTTCTTCTTTTAATTTCTAGATGTGATACCTGTGATACATATTTTTCGCGAAATTATCATTTAAAACGTCATAAAATGCAGTCTGGTTGTCATGGAGATATACGCAAAACTTTTGATTGTCAAGTAAGTATACACATATAATAGTATAACATGATTTAATAATGAGCAACTTGAGTTTTATGATACGTAATAGAGATTAAAAACTTATGATTAATGTAATAATAAGATTTTTTTCTCAATTCATAGGTTTGCCAAAAAGTTTTTACACGAAAAGATAATCTACGTGAACATTTGCGCACACATGCTGGAGCACCTCAAAGGCAGAAAAAACCATGTAAATATTGTTCTAAGGAATTCTTTACTACTCAACAATTAATAATACATGAACGATTACACACTGGAGAAAGACCAGTACAATGTGATTTATGTCCAAAGACATTTCTGTCTTCTCTTGCATTAAAAAAGCACCGTCGTGTACATACAGGAGAGAAGCCATTTGAATGCAAATATGTAAGTACTTTTTTTAAATAGACCATCTTTGTTTATAAAAACCTTTTCTTTATCCTGAATTAGGGTCTAAATATATAAAATCACTTATTTTTAACACACATATAATATGAATTACTGCTCATTTACTTTTCTAATTGTTTCAACAAGCAAACATTACAAGCTGGATAAATTGAGGTAATATTTCTTAAAATAACTCACTAATAACTCTAGGTAATTTTTAATCTAATTAATTTGTATATGTACACATTTACAAATGTAGTTAATTTATATATTCGTAAAACTTATTATTATATTTTCTGTAGTGTCAGAGGAAATTTGCGGCCCGTGAAACATTAAATCGTCATCAAAGAACGCATACTGGAGAAAAACCTCACGTTTGCCAGTACTGTGGCAAATCGTTTATCCAAGCAGCACAATTAAGAGCACATGTATTTCATCATACTGGTGAAAATGGATTTTATTGTGATATTTGTGGTAAAGCATTTAATAGAAAAGCTCGATTGAATGTACACAAAAAATTTGTACATGAAGGTGCAACACCATTTACATGTGAAATATGTGAAAAAGGTTTCACACGGAGAGAAGATTTAGCAAAGCATACATTATTGCATACAGGAATCAAACGTAAGAAAAAAAAATCCTATTCATTTAAATTTTATAAATAATATACTATATCAATTCTAACGATTTTTTAGCATTTAAATGCGATAAATGCTCAAAGGCCTTTTCTGCAAAATCTTCATTACAAGCCCATCTCAATACTCATAGACGTGAGCCACCTCAATCATGCGTTGAGTGTAATCGTGTCTTTATAAGACAAGACTGTTTAATGAGACATGTTCGAGCTAAACATCGAGAACTTCTGGAGGATGTAATGGATGAAGTTGAAAGAAAGCACTTACAAACACAATTATTCAATATTGCTTCTATTGCTGCAGAAAAAACAAAAGCAGGAGAATCTAAAGTACTTTCTACAGATGAATTGCTAAAAGCCATTGCAGATCTTTTAAGGATACTTATTGATGAAGAAACTTTACAGGTATTGTAATATAATTATGATAAAATGTAATGAAGTAATCTAAAATGTAATACTATTTAATAATTTTACAGTTATTTGGTTGGCCTAATGCTCCTATTCAAGATATTTTAGAGGCCGTGATTAGACGTTGTGGTCATGAACCTCTAACATCAGATAGTTCTTTACTTTTCAACGAAAGGTTAAGAGCGAACGTAAAACTTTTATTTACAGTGGTTATTGAGGATGAAACTGTAAAGTCGTTATTAACAACTAAAACGGTAGACCATGTTATTCTTCATGTTTTGGAAATTTCGCAAAAATGAAATTTTAATATATGTAATTGTTGTCTAATTATACGTAAATATTTGTTATTATATTAAGTAAAAGTAAAAGTAAATATTTCACAAAAATTTACGTAACATCAAATTTGCAAATGGTAGTTGAAATTTGGATTGAGAGACAATAGTATTATACATATAATTTTATTATTGTAAGCCTACGTTTTTACTGCAATTGTAATGTAATTATACATTGCATACTTTTATGAATATGTTTTAAGGTTGATACGAATACTCGATATTAAATACGTATTATTGTATTATATATATAATACATTATATATACATATATATATATATATATGTATGTATGTATGTATGTATGTATTATTGTATTACTATTTAGAAGGGTTAAGAGGAGCATTATAGTAATTATTGTTAAAACCTGTAATCATATCATAAAATATATTTCTTACAAGTATGTGTACTTATAACTGCAATAATTCATATAGAATTAGTATAAAGTAGGAGAACTTTAAGTTACAGAAATAATAATTATTTCTATTAATATTTTTAACGCGCGTGTCATATGTACACACACACACGCGCGCGCGCGTGTGTGTGTGCGTGCGTATGTGTTATATTCAAATTTTTAAGGCTCTATAATGGTTTACATCAACAAACTAGGAATAATTCTTAATCAATTTTGATGAACGAGGTTTCGTTTTAAAGATGAAGATTTCAATTAAAATATGATTTTTCCGAATGTTTATGAAAGCTTTATTTTCTTGAAAAAAAATATTTGTAAAATAGTTTATGCATAAAAATGAAGCTCTCAAAATTTCCAGAAATATTTTCTATTCTACTTATATTCAACGTTATATCCACATTCAAATTTCAAGATAAGCATCTGCGATCTTTTTTTTATCGTTATTGCTATTATGTTTTATATGTTATATACTTTATCGCAAAAATTTCTTTCATACATTAATTTGATTTTTAAATTACGAGTGAAAGGATATAACCTAATAAACTTATATATTGATGCAATAAGCGTATAGTAAGGATAGTGTTTCCAATTGTGTTTGTAGTTCATATTTTTTCCGTGCTTGTCGCTGAAGTAGCATATATGTTATCAGTGAATGGTGGTGAAGAGAATGTCTCAATCAAAAATAATTGGCTTAGAATCAATTAATTATATGACTTTAAAAAAGAAATATGAAAATTCGCCTATTCTGATGCTATTCATTGTAAATTATTCGTTCTTGAATGCATCATAATTTTACAGGAATATATTTACTTTACAAACACATCCTCATGGAAACAGGATTTTAAAACCACTTCTAGGCGACTATATATTATAATATCAATGACGTAGCAAATTTGATATATATATGTATGATTATACTTGATCATTATGAAGTCAAGATTACGATAGAATTATTGGACTGTTCAATATTGCAAGTTGTACAAAAATGCAATATGGTATATATTTCCAATAGGAAACTTATGAGCTACACTATATAAACAGCTACTTGCGTGGATTGTTCTTGTGTAACAAAGTATCTGATTCAAATTTGTAGTCATTTATATTTTTAACTTGTTACAATTATTTTACATTATATTAAGGAGTGAAAAGATCAAATTATATATATTTGGCTTTTCTTGTGATAAAGCTTCTACAATATAAATTTGCAATAGGTATGTATTTTATTATTGCTGCTTATACTAACTTCAATTTTTATTTATATTGTCATATAAGAAGTAAAAATCTATTTTATAGACAGATTTTCCACATTCCAAAATATGGAGTTTCCAAATTTAGGAGAACATTGCTCAGAGCAAACTTGCAATCGTTTAGATTTTCTACCTCTAAAATGCGATGCTTGTGAAGCTATATTTTGTACAGATCATATATCATATATAAATCATTCCTGTCCTAGTGCTTATAAAAAAGATATTCAGGTACCAGTGTGCCCATTGTGTAATACACCAATACCACAAAAACGAGGAGATCCTCCAGACTTGGCTGTGAGCATGCATATAGACAATGATTGTCAATCAGATATTAGAAAAGATCGTAGAAAAATATTTTCGAATAAGTGTTCATCAAAAGGATGCAAAGTAAAAGAAATAGTGCAGGTTAAATGCAATGACTGTGGCAATAATTTTTGTTTGAAGCATAGACATCCCAGCGATCATGCATGTATTGGCAAAGAAGAGGCAATTAAACTTAAAAGATTGAGTGCCCTGAATAAACACTCTGTGGTTTCCCAGAATGACAATCACAATAATTCTATTGTATTCCAAAATCTTCAAGGCACCATGAGCGAAGATGAAGCTTTAGCTAGAGCGTTACAGGCTTCCTTGCAAGATGAAGGAAGAAATAAACGGCAAGGGTTACAGCCAGTGCCTTCTGCGCATAGAAACAGATGCAGACTTTCTTAATTGCAATGCACTCTTATCAATTTTATGCATTTTTAGATAAAATACTGCTGTTTAAACCTTCATTAAAAGGTGAATATATCTTTCCAGCTTTTATTAAATTCTATTAATAATTATATTTCATAAATAAGATTTTATACCTTTTCATATAACATTTAATATTTCTTGATTACACATAAAAATATGCATATTACAATTCTGATAATTTTGTTCACATTTTTGACTAGCACAGCAGCACTAGATAAACTAATAATAATCCATTTCTTATATATATATATATATAAATTGTTTTTTCCTTGCAAAGTAGAATGTCTCCTAGATCCCATAATTAAAGTAATTTCACATTTATTTAAGCAAAGATTTATTTAAGTCTAAAGTGCTTTTTATAAATAATGTGTTCATTTTTAAATTATATTTAATACTTTATATCTGGACTACCCATTAATATATATTTTTGCACATATGAATGTGTTTTGAAATTACATTAACTTTGATAATTATATATAATACAGATTTTACATTTTCATAAGCTTTGAGAGACAAAAATTTCGAAGTTGTATGTTATTAGATATGTCAGTATCCAGTGCCTTAATAGATTGAGTGCATGTATAAGAAAATGGGCATGAATGTATATATATATATACATATATTCATATAAAAATTATTATAATATAAAAATAAATGTATATAAAATGAAAAATTAAGTTATTTCTTTTTCAGAGTACATTTCTACTGTCTCTTACATACAATATTTCAATAATTAAATAGATGTACCCATTTTCTACAATTTACGCACATTAGAATATGAACAATTTTTATGCGAAAATACTATTTAATTAAATATCTTTAAGTAATATGCATATTCAAATATCTTAGATTTTAAATATTTTATATATAGCACGAATGTTTCATCATTTATGGTATTTAAAATGTTAATTATAAATTTAGTTTAAATTTGTATATTTAAGAAAGAAAAAAGAATATGTCAATAATACCCATAAATTTTACAATCTTCAACATTATTATTAGTCATATCTTTATTTTATATAAAATCTGTATTTCTAAAATTATGTACTGTGATCATATCAACGACATTTTCATATTTTTAATTGATTGATAACAAGAATTATAAATAAATGATAAACACTTCCTAGTATTCTGTTATAGCATACAGGTGCAATTTCCTTCATAATTTTTAAATATACACTTAAAACTTTATTTATATAATTATAAGATGTATAAATCATATATTAGTTTTTATAGAAACAAAATCATGATATTATATAACTATTCTCTTGAAATATGAAGTTCCTAATAATTAAGGAATCAATATGAATGTGAAAATAATGTTCACTACACAAATGTTCTCATCTAAATATAAATGCTCAAAATATTTGACTTTACAAATATTTTATATTTATTAAAGTTATGGATGCTATTAAATAGAACAATATCAAATTACATTTGTAATATATAATATTTATATTATAATCTCAGAATTTGTAGTAAAATTAGTAAAATTAAAGTTGTTTTAAATAATATATTTTTCTTATTTTAATTTTTTTTGTAATAAAATAATTTATATTAGCGCATTGAGTGTATTATTAATATATTTATATGTTACAATAGTAAAGTATTTATAAAAAAAAACATTATTAATTATAGAATATTAATTTTATTAAGTGTCTAATAGCAATATGTACAATTATTGTTTTATTTCAAATTAATAATTATTAAAGTTAATATCAAAGTTAAATAAAGAAAAATATCTTATGTTACATCTCACTTGCATTACATAAATTTATTACAAATTTTAATAAGATGTATACATTAATTCCCAACAGTACAAAATTGGATTTAAATATGTTTAATAGAATTAGTATAAATCCTTGAGTTATTTTATTTTTTATCAGTATTTTTAGCAAAAATTGTTTTTATACAATTCAGTTTTCACTTATGAATGTATTACACTACAATATACATTTTGTAATATCTATATAATGTGATGTTTTCAATTACTTATATAATATTCCTTTTATATTATTCCATGACATTTAAAAGTTTAATTATTAATCTTTTAATGAGTATTATGTTCTATGATACTAATTGCATATATAACAACTAGTATTCTTTATTTAAATATAATAGCAAGACAATAAAAGATTTATTGTAAATATCTATTTTTAGAGTTTAATTAAATAATTACTATTCGATTGTATATTTATATCATAGTAAACGAGGTACATACTGCATAATATTTTCCAGAATATATCATTCTAGAAAAGCCTATAATGTATATAATTTATATACTCATTAATATTCATAACGAATTGGTTTCTTGACTATAAATCGCATTAATAAAGCGTATATTAGATATTACAGTCTATTAGGTATAAATAGATCGATATTGTGTACATTATATAAGAAAATTTACATATAATGCACTTTATTTTCCAACTTTTCCTAATTTAGTATCAGTTTTAGGATTAGCTGTAATATTTTGTACAGAAACAATCAGTTCATTAATCTTTGTTTGCAGATTTCTCAAATCATGAATATATAATAATGTTAAACCTTTTGCAGCATTATCTAGAACCACATCACCTAAACTGATACCAGATTTAGTATCCATTATTGGAAATGGTTTGCCTTTTACAATAACAGTATTAGGATTCGCAATTGCTGCTGCATTTAGTCGGTTACATACAAGTTTGCTACAAGCTTCAAGCGTAGTAAGATGACTAGAATGTTTTGGAATATTCAAGAGTTTTGCTATAGCATTGACACCATTTTTAAATTCTTTGCTGTAAACTAAAGTAATAAAAGTAAAATATTAATACATTTTACAATATTATATTAGAAATTGAACATTGAAATAATATCATTAACTTACAATCTAAATTATCTAACGGATTTGATGACTTTAGACTAGGTTTTAAAGATTCTTGTTTATTTTTTTTATTTCCAGTAACTTGTTGGTACTTTTTACCTATAATAAATATAACATCGTCGTTATATATATTACATTTATATTTCATTTATATATATTAGTATGGTTATATTTTCACTTACAGTCATCTGTATATTCTAAATTAACAGCACGTCCTATCAGCCATTCAAGCTGATCAAGAGGATTAGTTGTTACTGGACAATCTATATCTTTACAATATTTTTGGAAGACTTCTGGCCATTTATCAGATTTAATATTTCGTAAATCATTGCGTTTTTCAATCGTGTAAAGTCTAATTTTTTGATCTTCCAACCATATGACAACTTTACGAAAATGCTCGGTATCTAGAAAATAAGTCAATTTTATGCATTTGTTCTAAATTTTGTATATTATTATCCGTACAATAAGAAATATTAAAAACATCGATAGTTTTAGAAGAGCAATTTTACCTAAAATTGTGAAACGTATGCTATTCGTTAGAAGTCTTAATAAGTACGTATAAAATAACTCACTGTTTCCATTGACTTTATCCCATTCTAAATATCCTAAAGCTTTTAATTTACGATTAAACATAGTAGTCTTTCAAAAATAAGAATAATTATTAACAGTATAATCGTAAAATTAAAAAAATAGTGTCTATAACCGGCAGTGTTTCACGTCAGTTCTTTTCTATTGATAACGTAGGAAACACTAGTTGGCGCTGTGCGCTGTCTACTCGTTTCTTGCGAAGAGGTGATATTTCAAATATATTTAATTAATTTATAGGTAATGTATTCTTTTTCTTATGTAAGTTATTTCGTATCAAAATTTGTTTAAAGTCCTCTTGTATAATATCAAGACTAGATAAAATTAAAGATGTAGATATAAAGATACACTAATTACAGTTTGGTAACCTTGATGATACGTCTTTATCCATACTCACACAGATCGTATATATATATATGCATACACATATATATATACACACATATATACTATATCTCACTTAAACATAATATTAGATTTATATTTATGAATGATAATAAATAAATTCGCAATTCGTATATTATATCGATATAATAATAAGAAATTTCATCAATTCATTTGATATCTACTACAAATTTACTTTCAAAATGGCGCTTAATGAAAATGCTGCCTTGTGATTGGTCGAGAAGTACATACATATATGGAGAAAGAAGAAAGTTTGAAAGTTTATAAAGAGAAGAGAGAAATAGAAACTCGTGTATTACAATAGAGAGCTCGAAATAATCGACAAATGAAAATCGATAATCATTCTCGAACGATCTTTCAATGATTTGTTTTCCATTCTAGGTATCGCATATAACGTGCTCGTCGGACAAGAGCGAGTTGCGCGACTCGTGTGCGCAGTCACATTTCTATCTGGCAGCAGAGTGGGATTGCAGACTGCAATGATGGCGGCCACCAGCGAGGAACGGATTGTTATGGAGCCTTCGAGGACAAATTGTGGACAGACCCAAGTCGTGGACCGTCTGAAAATGCTATATCCGATGGTCAACGAGGAAGAGACGCCATTGCCACGATCCTGGAGCCCAAAGGACAAGTACAACTACATAGGACTATCACAAAATAATCTTCGCGTTCACTACAAAGGTACGTAAGCCCTCCCCTGACCTCGTAGCAAGATACATCTAAAAGCAAAGGAAAATCCACGATTTTTATTTAATTCCAACATCTCGATCTTAATCGGGTATTAACTCGTCAGAATGATACGATCGACTCGTTCGAGCTGGTCGGGCTGGTCCCGGACAGAAGCGAAATATTGATTGAAAATGGCAGAGCTCTTTTTTCGCGTGTGTCAGCGACCTAAACAAAGGAATCAGCTGATCGCTCGTGGTCTCTCTGCGTCGATGCGAACCTTAACGTGCCTCGTGCTGGTTCATTTGCTACGACGAGGACCTTCGTCGTGTCGTCTTCTTTCGTTGTCCTTGTGTCGCGAAAGTTCTACGTCTATCGGTGGACTTGCTTAATCTTTGCCTTGCTATTGCTGCTACTGCTGCTGCTGCTGCTGCTGCTGCACGCAAATCGCGTGCATGGATCTCTTAACGCACACGAGCATAGAAAAAAAAAAATGTGCAAAGAAAATGTATTACCTATGTAGAGAAAGAAAGAAAGAAAGAAAAAAAAAAGAAAGAAAGAGAGTGAGATACACGCACCGATCTCTCTCAATGACAGCTGTGAGTGCGTCCGAACATTGCATGCCATGTACATATATTGCAATGCGTATGTGTGTAAAGTACGTATATATAAGCAGAACAGGGAACCGAGAAAGATATAACATAACGACGGTTCCTTCGTAGAAAAGAGCTTTCAATTTTGTTCTTATCGAATGTGCTAATTATCATCACTAATAATATCCTATTTCCTTTCTCGAATTAATCGATCATGACCGCAACCATGACGAAGAAATGATTACGGTTTTTTTTTCTTCTCTCGAAAAATCTTCGATTTTATCGTCTACTTTACATCTGTCTTTAATCATTCTTTGACTTTTTTTATACAAACTTGTGCAGCATGTGCCCGTGTACAGAGGGTAAATATACATTCATATAAGACAAAGGATATGTATATATACACACACACGTATATATCGCTTGATAACTTATCGATGGAAAGGTACCTCGTTTATAACATTGTAAAGACCATCTTATTTGAAATGTCTAACGAACGAAAAACAACAAAAAAAGCAATGAGAGAGAACGTTCGTATCTAAAATTGGATACCAAAGAATTTGTAATTATGTTACGACCAGTGAAACGGAAAAGTCAATAGATTAACATAAACTAATTCTATCCTATCTTCATCGATGAATTCTCGAAGCGTGAAACGTACATACGATTTTGCGGAACGCAATGCGACGATGACGACGACGACAACTACCGACAACGACGACGACGACGATGGAGAGACTCCTTTGTAATCGAAGAGACACGATAAGAACACGCGAGGGGTACGCATGTTGTGTACAGCGAATCTCATTTCTTTCTATTTTTTTTATTTTTTTGTCCTTTTATTTTTGAAGTAATTGTGTAGAGATGTTAAGCATACTCTTTTACTCGATATAATATACCATAGGGCTCTGACAGAAAACATAAGTCGATATTATGAAATGTCCAATTTGCGAATACGAAATCAACGATGGCAATGTGGTTATGTCAAATATTATTCCACAATATTTTTGGAACAACAGTCTCATCGCGAAATAGTGCGGCAGAAATAGCAAGGTCGTTTAATCGGTTTGTGTCTTATTGATTGTGTTTCGTGATTGTAAATAATTATGAAGGAATGGAGTGTTATTGTTTTTATTACGGTGGAGTTTTTCGATGTGTTTTAATTGTTATGACGTATTTTATTTCCAAAATCAAATGCGTATGTGTGTGTATATATATACATATATATGTATGTATGTATGTATGTACGTATATACATATTTTGCATGGTATGACGTAATATATATATATTCACGTTTACAATGTAATATCAGAACTGCGTATATTCTTGATATGATATTTTCATTTAAATGACTTGAGATGTCGTTAAAATAAATGTTAGTATTTAATCGAATATAAGTATCAGTTAGTATATCATCTCTTGATATCATCTCTCGATAAATGGAGACGACCGTGATCTCTACGACTACCACGACGACTGGTGGCGTCTAATGGTTTTATTGTATCCAGCAAAAGCGAGATTTAAATCATGCCTGCCTTGGAACTTATCCCACGTGTAGACACGAACAAACTGTGCGCAGTTTCGTTAGCATAAAGGAGATACGTCTTTCTCGGAATGTATATATGTGTGTATCTGTCTCTTTTCGTCTCAGCATATATAAGCATATATGTATGTATATATATCTATCTAAAAAATATTCCTTAGATACGGATTCATTTTTATATAAGAATTAATTATGCGAATATAAAGTTCTCTTATAATAGTTCGTTACTATTACATTATTTCTATACATTTGTCATAAAAAATTACTCGCAATTATTATCATGAATAAGTTTCATGTAATTCATGTGACGTCTCGACGATTTGCAAACACGTTTATACATATTAAAAGAAATTAATTCCGAAAGAAAAAAAATGTAAACGTAGGCGAAGTCTCGTTTGACTGAATCCTCATTGGCCAATTCTTACTCTCTACGTTGATGTTACCCAATCAGAATCTCATAAAGCTTTGCTTTCATGATTCTCTATTTTCTAAAATTTCCATCTTTCTATCCATTGTTTTTATTTTGACGATGTTACCTATGATATTTTATATCGAATCGTAGCAATATTCGCGTTCAAATAAAGAAGTAACCAAAAATAAGCTTACAGAGCTTCATTGATCGGCTGTGCGTATGGATTCGCGTTCTATTGGAATCTTGACCATTTGAATCTTTTACCGCGCATATATCACGTGTTACTTCGTAGGCGTCTGGCCGAGAGACCACGGATCGAAGATCCCTTTTTGCTTTCTTTAATCTTCAAGGCCGTAACTAAACTCGAACGATAATTGCTTAGGATTATTAATTAAAAATATATTTTAATATTATTGTTTTCCTTGAGAGGATATTATGATATTTCAGAAAAATATTGTGGCCAATACTTCAATGACTACTTTACGTTTTTTATTTTTCTTTTTTTTTCTTCTCGTATTCTTATCAATATTAATAATTATAAAGATACAAACTCGTATAATCTGATTAAAAGTCGGACAGTAACTTATTCTTGTGAAGTTGAACGAGTGAGAGAGTATACTATTACAGTGTTTATATATTTCTACACACACGCGTACGCGCGCGTGTATACATACACCTTAGTATAAGAAAAGAATGTATATTAGCTATATAGAAGGTAATTACGTTATATGTTTCTTACTAATTTTAATATCTAATGAATTCTTTATCTTCTTATAGAAAAAAGAAAAAGAACGTTTCGAAATCAACTAATAAAAGTTATCAACTAATTCATTTTCTATTAAATTATCTCACATGATTCGCTCTGTACGATCGAAAGCTTTACCGATTCTTTGTTTACATATAATGTATAAGCGTATGTATTCAAATGTAGAGAAATCATGTATCATGAGAATTTTCACATGAAGGACCAAGTTGTATTGAGTATAAAAGCAGAGTGTATTTATTATAGATCCACGATCATTAACGGTGCATCAGTGGATTTCGTATTTGTAAGAAAAGAATACTTTTTTATCAATTTGTCTTCTTTTAGAAAAAAGTGTGGTTATGTTTCGAGGATATGTATTTGGAACGTATTTGAAATGTGGCAATGGGTTGAAAAACTAATACTTTTCTATTCGTAAAAGAGATTTGACCTTTTTTTTAGAAGTTGATTACAGTGATTCTCATTCCAAATATTACGAATTTTAATCGTTAATAAAATAGCGAGATTCATAACCATGCTTGTTCAACATAATCACATTCATCTATATAATTGCAAATATGTGTTATATTTTTAATACATATAAAAATTCTCGATATATGATCAGACTTTTTTTTATATTCGATAGAACTATTGAATAATAATGTTATTCTATTAGATCGTAGATCCACTGATGCACTATTAATGGCCGTCGGTGCATATAGTATAGATGCATCCATTCATATATACGAATGTAAGTACTGTAAATGCAATTTTTTATTTTTCATTAATTACAAATTGATGTATTAGTTAATACATTGTATTTACGATATTTTAGAATTTATCATTGAATATATTAAAATATAAATAATACAAATCTTCATCTTATAGCGATGTCCATGTGTTTTGACATTACGATGAATAATTTCATTGCATTTTCATTCTTTATCTCGTTATTTATTCACAACGATCAAGCTTCGGTAATGTTTTATTTATTACGAAAATAAGATTCTTATAAGATGCGTGATTATTTTTTTAACGTTCTAACCTTATCCTATAAAAGATAAAAAACGTCTAGGTTAATGGAGGACCTATGAGATATGTAGGAATTACATAAATCGATTTACGTTGTTAGATTTAGAACGTTCGTAGTCTTCGCTTAGTATAGCTGCTATTTCTGTCGTTAATAATTCGTTATGTAGCTCTTTGGATATTATTTCGTAATATATCTGTTACTTTACATCCATTTTATGATAAGTTAAAATAATATTAATGATATTCCTGAAGAACGTAAGAGGCTTTGAATATAAAAAGTTTTTTTTTAAATATCGAAATGATGTTTTTTTATGATGTATACAAGAAGGGCCCATGAAGATCATATGTATATGCTACCACCGTGTATATATATTTATACACACACACATAATATATACAAACAATATATATACATATATATATAAGCAAGCTTGAGATGTTGCATCGATGCGACGTGGTGACATAGTGACCCACTTGCAGTTTGATTATGTAGTAAAGTCTAGCTTTACCCAATTTGTATTTTTGTTTAAAGAGACAATTTTTAAATTTCATTGTTACACGACAACATATTTTTATTTGCGATTGTTACTTTTCATAAAAAAAAGAAAAAAAATTATCGATTTTCACGGACGTGACTATTCGTATTGCTTCAGAGTTCAAACTCAATGGACTCTTCTACTGGATAGAATTTATATATCTATCTCAATGAAGTTTTTTTTATTATTTTTGATCGAAATAATAATAATAATAATAATAATAATAATCATAATAATAATAGCAATAACAACAATAACATCAATATCAACAGTATTATTTTTGCTGGAGATTTTAAATGGTAAATCTATACATATATCTATATGTGTATATATATATATATATATATATATATATATATATATTATGTACGTACGTATGTATGTATGTATTTAATATTTCGTCCATTGACTTTTCAACCGTAATTATTTAGCTTTCTCTGATGTATATAGTGATACGGTATTTTTACAACGAATATATTTTTTATCGCCTTTTAATATTCTTATCATTCCGGTTATTATTATCTTCGCGTTGCATGTAAGAAAAGGAAATGTTTTTATAAGTATTAGAAGAACGTGTATGCATGGTTGCGTGCATGTTATTAGGGAAAAGTGAGATGAAAAGTGAGCATCACTGTCGTTGCATAATTTATAAGATAATAGTTCTTCCTCTTTTAACAATGTTGCATTTATTATTATTATTATTATTATTATTATTATTATTATTATTATTATTATTTTTTGTATAGATCATCTAGAATAGTAGGGACTTATATGAGATCATTTTAAAATTGTATTGTTATCAACAAACGATCGTGACGTATTAATAATTCATGATAGAAATAACATCAATTATTATTTTATTTATAATAATTTATTAAAACAATAGTTTTTAATCCAAATATAAATATGATGTAATTTTCGTTGGAATGTTTGATAAAAAATTGTCTAATATGTAAAAAATAAAAGAATGGGTATGTTTTTAAAAATGGTTTATTTTCTACAGGTTATGGAAAAACACACAAGGATGCTGCAAGTGTACGCACGACGCATTCGATACCGGCGGCCTGTGGTTTGTATTATTTCGAGGTGAAGATCGTGAGCAAAGGAAGAGATGGATACATGGGTATCGGGCTCTCAGCACATGGTGTGAACGTTAATAGATTACCAGGTTGGGACAAGCACTCGTACGGCTATCATGGTGACGATGGCCACAGCTTTTGCTCGTCGGGTACAGGTCAACCTTATGGACCTACCTTCACCACCGGAGACGTCATCGGTTGTGGTGTCAATCTCGTTGATAACACAGCATTTTATACTAAAAATGGTCACCACCTTGGAATAGCCTTTACGGATCTTCCTGTAAGTTTAATTTGCGATTTTTTTATCCGTATTAGATATGCATATATATATATATATATATATATATATATATCAATTATTGAGTTGTATTTCGTTCATAAATAAGTGTAGATTTATTCTAATAAATGTTTTTATTTATAACGGCACGTATTTATGAATCAATTGAATACGTAGACGTATTATATATATATATATATATATATATATATATATATATAGTAGATAATTGATTAATTGACTGTTTTTTTATCACAGCCAAATCTCTATCCAACGGTCGGTCTGCAGACACCAGGAGAGGTAGTGGATGCAAACTTCGGACAAGCACCGTTTGTCTTCGACATCGGGGATATGATCAATGAACTGCGCGTACGAACGAGATTACAGATCATAAACTATCCGACGCCGGATCATGGCCAGGGTCAGTGGCAGGCCGTCCTTCACAAGTACGTATTCACCCAGAAAAGCAAGACGGATCCGTGACACTTACGCACTCTCTGGCCGTGCTTCCTTTTCTTCTCCGTGATTGTTTTTCTTCCTCCTCCACTTGTCAATGTCGTTCATTAAGAATCCTTCGACTTGCGAGACCTCTTCCGGGGAAGTTAGCTGAAAATCTTCATGGAATAATCGTCTCGAGAGTAACGAAGGTGTGTACGAATTCGACAGAATGGTGTCTACGTATCTCGTCCATCACGGGTACTGCGCCACCGCCGAAGCCTTCGCCAACAGCACGGGTCAAGTCTTTGAGGAGGACTTCAATTCCATCAAAAATAGACAAAGTAGGTCCATTCGAGTAATAAGATGTAGAGAATCTTTTGCGATAATTATTGAAATTTGGAATGACAAGTTTTATACAATGATTTTTAGGACATTATCTCTGAATTATTCATTTGTAGGGATTTTAAAACTCGTACTGGCTGGACGTATGGGCGAAGCAATAGATTTAACCAGCCGATTATATCCCGGACTTCTAGAACGGGATCCTAATTTGTTATTCGCATTGAAATGTCGTCAATTCGTCGAGATGGTAAACGGAAGTGATTCTGAAGTCTGTCAAACTACCAACGTTAATCAGACTAGTGTCATACAGTCTACCAAAGCTTATGCGAAATCCTCAGCGAACGGTAACGTAGAAGAAATGAATATTAATAACACGATGAACGGTGCCAGCGAGCAGCAATTTGTTAACGGCCAGATCGAAGAAGATGTCGACATGGAAGAGAATAATATGGGTACGATGAATGGTATCAAGAGTAGTAACGGCTATCAAAATGGTAATCTCAATGCGAACGGTTTCAAGTGTCAAAATGGAGAGGACGTAGATATGGGTGAGGCGTTAATAATATACTCCTTATTCGAGATTTTTAATATAAAATAATTCATTCATCACGCACATTGAAAAAGTAATTATTTATTTTATTTTTATTAAGAATTTTCTTTGCATGTGTGCTTTAATTGAGTTACGTATAGGTGAGTATAAAAAAAGGGATATATCCTGAAGGTTCTGAAATCTTTTGTTGGGTGAGCGTTGCTCCATATGATACTTCTCTCGTACGTTGTTGCGAAACTTTGAGGAACATTAAGATATCACGTCTCTGTTCGCAGAGATCGATGGTGCCAATCAAAATCAGCAACAAAATGGCAATTGCAGCATTAACAATGACGTTGTTGCGAATAAAAATAAAAAGCAATTATGCGGTGGTAATAAACAAGCTATTGAAAAAATGTTGGAGTTTGGTAGACAACTCTACTCGCAATCGATACATTTGAGGCAACAACATGGCAAGAATGAAGGAAATAAAAAAATGTTACAAGATGCTTTCAGTCTCTTAGCATATGCAAATCCATGGAACTCGCCTGTTGGTTGGCAATTGGATCCCCAGCAACGAGAAACCGTTTGCGCGAGGTTGAATTCTGCTATACTTGGTAATGATACATCAGAAAAGATTCATCAATCAGTAGAAGAATAAAATCTAAATAAAATCTTGTTCAATAAATCACCGATATTTTCAGGCTGTTAAAAAAAAAAAAAAAAAGAAAAACAAATTAGGTTTACCATATATATATATATATACACAATCTTGATAATTTTTTCGCGCATTTTCTATTTTAAAGTTTTTCGTTTCAGAATCTAGCAATCTACCTCGTCGGCCGCCTCTAGAAGTAGCAGCATCTCATGCGAGAGAGTTAGTCCGCTTAATGTCAACTGCTGGTCTCGGCGCGTGCGGTTTCGCGGTTGTAGATAATATCATTCAATATTGACGGTGCCTCCCTCTGCTGCCACGTCCCCCTCTTCTACCAGCTCGCGTATGGTGAGTTTTTTTTTTTTTTTTAATGATTTTTATAATTGTCATTATTGGAAAAAGCGATATGTATGTATATATATTTATTATGTTGAAATTTGTACCATTTGGGATTTTTAATAAAATATATTCGATAAACATTGTTGGCGTGACAAATTATTAATATTTATTATTAATCAAAAAAAAATAATTTTAGGATGCGGAGACGGAACGTGGAGCAGATTATATTGTTGACGCAGCAACATCGCGATGTCGCGTGCCTCTTTAGCTAGAGCAACCGCATTTGTTGTCGGTGACTCGGCGCGATCTCACACCACAGACACGACACAAGGTGAACCTTCAAACCTGCCAACCAAAATGACACTTCACATTTTTAGCTTAAATTGGGGGAAAGGGGGACGGTCACTTTGGAATCCGCTAAGATAAGAGCAGAAAAGCGGCAGATCGGTGTGTGTTCCCTCGTTTCCAAATGGTTGTCAAGTAAGGCTGGTAGATTTACATTACACACTACTGTTATTATTATTATTATTATTATTATTATTATTATTATTATTATTATTATTATTATTATATTATTATTATTAATATTATTTTATGTCATTTCTTTTTAATCTTTATTTTTTTTTTGTAAGATCCGATATATATTTCTTCTATCCTCATTCCATATTCATATATTTCTGGCAAGTTGTATATTCCTGACATTAGTGCAATAGGATTATCAGAAAATAAAAAAGAGTGTACAGGAATAAGCAACTTTGCGTCAAATTTCTTCTACGATAGAGATATATACCATTCGTAAATTAATTCGTTAAATTACGCTTGCAAAAAATAATGGTAGCTTCTTACAGCACTTTATCGACCACAAGTTTACTTTTCAGAGTAAGTCAAAAGCCGGGATCACTTTCTCTCTTTATAGAAAAATGAAAAACGCTCTCTGATCCTTGGTGCGTTGTGAGATTTGATAGCCGATATATATGCGATCGATACATTGTTGATTCTACTTGGAAAATTATTGTCATTAAATTATATATAATAATATCTAGAAAAACTGTCTGAAAAAAAAGGAAAAAAAAAAAAGAAAGAAAAAGAAAAAAGAACACACACACAACTCAAATTAGAATCGTCTTACGTTGGAAATTTTCAGAGATATGTCTACAACATTTAAGTAAACGAAAAGTATATTACTACCTTTTCTACTACCTTTCGTTACTTCGACAATGACTCTCATTGATGCCCAAATAGAAATCAGAAATCTTTAATAGACGTTCTTCATTGCTGCTTCAAGTAGAAAATGCGTTCTTCTTGAACCATTTTGATCCACCAATCGTATTTTTTTTACAGTTTTCGGGGAACGAGGGAACACGTTCATTTCAGAGACGGACGAGGTCTTACGTTTATATATAAATAATTATGAGAAAAACAAAAACTTAACTAAGGAACGATCTTGTACTCTATACTAAGTAATTGTTTTTTATATGCGACATAGTATATTATTATATTATATATTATTAAAAAAAAATGAAGAAAACTGTATGCAGCTAGGCGTAAGCGTACATTTAAATACAATAATTTACTATATATACAAATTACATTAAATAGGATTACTCGAATTGAATGATTTTTAGTGTTTGTTTTATGTACTATAGCTAGAACTATAAGAATATGAGCGAATATAATGATTTGGACAAAAAACAAAAACATTTACAAATCTTTTTGTTTCGTATTATAAAACGTTTTTCTTTTGGTGATATATATATATATATGCACACATATACACATACATAATTATATATATATATATATACACATGTATGTATGTATGTATGTATGCATGTATGCATGTATGTATATACGTATGTATTTATGTATGTATATATTGATGAGTGATCCAATGTGTGAGTCTCCTTCAATGACCGCGATGTTTCAATTAAGCAAGTTCTTTATTTTACAGGAAAACGTGACTTTTTATAAAGAGGTAACATAAATATCTCACAAAGTAAAAGATCCTTATTTTCGAACGAACCATTGAAGAAAGTAAAATTCTGTGAAGGAAATAAATCTTTTCAGTTTGTCTTAGGTAAAGAAATAATATTTTCATTACATATATAATTAAATATATTTTTCATGTTTTTTTTTTAAATTCAACGATCATAGTTTATTCGATTTGATTGGATCACATTTTCTATGTGATAAAAACTAACTCGGAAGAACGTTATTAAAATAGCTTTTTATAAATATTAACATCGAATTTTGATTTTTTTAAACGTTCATTTCAATTGCATTCACATTGCTCATTTATAGTCTCAGCAAGGATATATACAATATGTGAATTCTTACTATTAGTATATATATATATATGTATATATATATATATATATATATATATATATATATATATATATGTATATATTTTTTCTTCCTTAATTATCATATATAGGGAGTAACAGAAAACTTGCAGGAATGCTCGTAAAATAATGGTTGTGTGGTAAGTTGAAAATATTTTCAATCATATATTCTGGTTAAAGGTATAAAACAAAAATTTGTTTTGCGTTTTTAGCAAGATTATTTGGTACTCGTGAGATACATCCATTATGTGGCACAAAAGCAATGATCACAGTTGCACATTGGATATTTACAGTCAATTCTTTTGTCACAATAGAATCTTTGGTAAGAAAAAAAAAAAGTTTAATTTATTAAATAATAAATACATATTTTATCGACTTGAAGAGACACTTCATACTCGTATGCAAATTATTAAACACTATTTTTTATCTAACATGTTTGATCTTTAATTTAGATTTGTAAATACATATACCCAAATCTATTATATTATAACATATCTTTCTTTTTTTTTTCACTTAAAAATACTATCGTAATGAAATATAAAAACTGACACTGAATGAAGTCATTTCTATAATTATTATAATTATGATATTGGCAAAATCACTTCTATTATTATAGCTTAAAAAATAAAAAGATTTCTCGATTATAATGATCAAATTTAATATAATATTATTGTATATTTCGAAGTATGTACAAATGAATTTGTTTTGTGTTCAGAAGATATATTTATATTACACTCTTATCACACATTATTTATATCTATAGGATCTATATTACGTACGAGAATTATGTTGACAAAATAATTTTTAGATTTTTATTTTTTTCTTAGTAAAAAAAATCATTTGGTGTATTTATAAAAAAAAATAGACTATTACTATCAATATCATCGTAATCGAATGACGTGTACATTGAATACACGCATACACTTAATTTTTTGTCAAGTGTATGCAATTTTACAATACTGTTATATTTCCATTTTAGCTATCTATTTCTATTTCATGAATTTATAGTTGAATTATAATTTTTTATTTAACTACATTAGCTTTTTGTCATTATAGATCATTACATCATGTTATGATACAATTTTTTTTATAGCAACAAACGTCGCATATGTCGCATCTATATATTTTCTAAAAAAAAAAATGTATACTATATCTTAGAAATAGTAAAGTACAAACAAGTATATCAAGTTGAAAGCTTTTCATATAATATTCATTTTAATTATTATGCTTATAAGAGTAAATGTTTATATTTTTTATACTCGCTAAATTTTGTATTATTACATAAAATTGCATAGCGAAAATAGCTCTATCAACAACGTTGATTTTACATACTATGTTGTATTTACAACATACAACGTATATAAATGTTTATCTGTAAAGGAGCATTTGTTTAGTCGCGGCAACCTTCATAGTTGGAATAATAACTGTGTTTAGATACACAATAGTATACACAAAGCATAAATGTTTAGTAAATCATTTACTAAACGATTCGTGTGCAGCATCTATATATTACAGATTTTGTACGATACTATGATGGTTCTGTCGTAGATATTTATTGTAAAATTATAAATAATTGTTCACAATACAATTCGTTATGTTTTAAACACATTATTATAACCAATCTTTCACGACTTTCATTAATACCCTGTTAATATTGATAAACTTATAAAAATTACTTTCAACATTTATAATTATAAATTTATTTAATATACAGAAATTATAAAAATGAACTTCTTTCATAAAATATTTAGTAAAATCATTAAATAATTACTTTATCATAAAAAAAGATGTTTTTCAATGGAATCGCAATTATTATAATCTCGCTCGTACAAACAATAACAGAACAAGTAAAATATCTTCTAAAAAATTATAAGAATTAAATGCATTTCAAAAAATTTTTGCAACTTCACTCTTGTTATACTTTTGTCAATAATTAAATTGTAGTAATCAGTATGGTCTCCTATATATATTTTGTTGAAGTAATCGAAGTAATGCATATATTCTTTGAATATGGTCTTTACACTTTTCTCAACAAATATTACTTTTTTTATGATGTACACTACATTGATAAATGAAGTTCTTTCTTTGCCAATCAATCTAAAATATATAAACAATATGAATTTACACATTAAACACTATAAATCAATCGCTATACAAATTATTTCAACTTACAGTATTTTTTTTTGTTGCTCTATTAGCAGATATCGATGTTATATCTTTATTTGCATATTTTTTGTTATCTTGCAACCTAAAATATAAATATTTATGTGTAGTGATAATTATATCAAATACTCAATAAGCATGCATTATTACATGAAATATTATGATTTATAAATACAAAGCATACCCTGGATTTAAGTTATATTTGTATTTCTTTTTATGAGAAATTGGATCAAAGAACATAGTTCTTTCCCAAGCAATATTATGAAAGATATTTTTTTCTTTAATTTCATCTTTATCCTTATTATGTAAGGAATGTTTCTGTAGATTAAGTAATGTCTTAGAAGAATTATGTTGTTTTAGCTTTAAATTATGCGTGTTTAGAATTCGTGTTTTTTCTTGTAGTTCTATCTGCTTATGTTGCGTTTCCATCGATAGATCTTCTATTATTAGATATAATTTTAATTATGGATAAAAGATCATTTGTTAATATTTTTTAAAACATAATATATCCAAGCATACCTTTTTTATCGTTGTCGTATATATTCGTTAATTTATCTAATGTTTCGCACATGTCTTCTTTATCAATAACGTTTAGTATTGTTTTTTGATTGATGTGATCATTATTTATGTCTAATTTATTTATCAATGAGTATATTCGATTGTGAACATTTGTTAATTCTTTAATACTTAATGACTATAATTATTATATATATATTTTTATATTATTTACGGAATAAAAATATAAAAAACTTACGGTACTAGAAATATACAACGTGAGGCATTTAATATTGGAGAATTTTTACTGTCTTTTAATAGAATAAGAATATTTCACTAAATTCAATTTTTCTTAGAGTATAAATTTGCTCTGAGAAATATGTGTGTGTGTGTGTTCTCATTTAAATGCTTCATTTCGTATATTCATATATAAAAGATATTTGTTATTGAATTATACTTGTAACCAACTCTCAGAATCAAAAATAATTTTTTCGCCATTAATTTCTTCAAAATTCATTTTTAAATGTTCTATATTTTCTTTATGTTTTTTATGAAGTGCACTTATACTGCTATCATATTTCTTTTTTAATATTGTTAATTTATCTTCGTAATCTTCTTTGTGAAACTATATTTGATATAAATGTACAAAAAATGAATTAACATTATATTTATATAATATTAATATTATTATGATATATTTTATATATTATATCTTATTAATATTATATATATATAATAATATAAAATATAAGTAACAAACCTTCAGTTTTTTATAAAGATCATCATTTTCTTGAGATAAATCGTCTACACGATTCTTAAAATTTTCTATTTCAAAGTCCTTTTTTTCAACTTCATCAATTAAATTCTGTATTTTCCAGAGATCCTCTATGGTATCTTTTTCTTTTTGTTTCGATTTATATTTCTCAACTATTATATATATATATATATATATATATATATATATATTATAAAAATATATTATTAATAATTATTGAAATAGATAAAATTTGATGGAAGATAAAATACCGACCTTTAGAATCTTTATCCACATTTTGATGTAAATTATATTTTATCTGTGCATCATCATATATATTTACTTTGTTTTTAAGATTCATAATTTTGTTGTATAATTCATTTGGAAGATACTGCAATTTGTATTTCAATTCGTCATCAGTAATAATTTCTTCCGTCAAATTTACTGATAATTTCTCTTTTAAAATTTCAATATGTTTTTGTATTATTTGATTTTCTTTTGTAAAAGCAGCTAATCTCAGTTCATTTTCTTTATTAATGTTTTCATAGTTTAATAGTTCTAATTTATATTTCGAAGATTTGGTTTCTAATTTTGTTATATTATTTTCGACTATCGAAACATCATCGTGGAGAACGTCTAACATTTTCATTTCGTTATTACGTTCATTTAATTCTATAATTGTCTTATTTAATGATAAAATTTTCTTTTCTGCATCTTTTAATCTTTCATTTATGGACAAGTTTGTATTTTCTAAATTATTAATTATATTTTGTCTTTCTGCTAGCAGTGTGTCGTAATTAAGAACTTTAGATGCAAAATTATGTTGATCATCCTCTTGTTTATCTTTCAAGTCTCTTATTAATTCATTATTCTTCCAAATGATTTCATTTGTATCTGTAAGTTTCTTTCGCAGTTTAATATTTTCTTCTTGTAATAAATTCAACCTATAAAAGAACAATTAAATATACATATAAAATAAAGGATGAAAAAAAAAAAATAGTCGAAATATCTAGTAATAACTTTATTTTTAATTGTTCAATTTCTTTTTCCATGTTATTTGTAATCATTATACTTTCATTTAAATTTTGTAATTGCTTTACTAATTGATTTATTTCTTCACATTTTTCTTTCAATTCGTCACTCCTTGTACTACATTCTTTCAGTAATGAATTTTTATTATCAATAAGATTTTTGTTCTTAAATTTTAAGTCATCACATTCTGTAATATACGCCGATAATTTTACATTATTTAATGTAAGCGTATCCTGTAATTCTTTTATCAGTTGATTTTTTTCATTAAGTTCAATATCAAGGACTCTGAAATTTTCTTTAATTACATCCCATTCTGATTTTTCTGGTCTTATACAATCACCTTCACCCATTCGAACCTTTTCTTTTAATTGAGCAATTTCAGTATCTTTTTCTAAAATCTTTTGTTGTTTTTCTACTACTTCTTTCACTATTTTTGTATGTTCATCTCCAACACCTTCATAATTGATTAAGAATATATAATATATCAAATATTATTTTCTTCAAGTAAATATGCTTTACCTTGAAGAGCTGTAGATAATTCATTCATTTTTGTAATGGAACGTTTAAATTGAGTTGTAAAAATTTTATCAATGTACTCATCATGTAGATTTAACAATTCCTCATTAATTAAAGCTTTTTGCAACTCTTTATATGAAGATATTATACACGGATTATATTTTTCATAATTTTGTTTGTATTTATTATATAATTCATAAATCTGTTGCCTTTTAGTGTTCTTATCTATGAAGTTATAGTCATATAAGTTATAAAAATATTGAGTTAAAAGATGAAGGAAATATACCTGGTGACCACACGATTACTGATTTATTGTTCATTAAATATTTATAAAGGCTTTGAATTTGTTTAATTAAAGATGGTCGTTCATCCTCAGCATATATCTGTAATTGCTTCATAAGAGATTGCATTTTTATAAGCGATCTTGATACTTCTTCAACTATCGTATTTTCAATATTTGCGTTATTATTGGTACTTAATATTGATACTTCAGTCTATAATTTAATATTATACAAGATATATTACGGAGTTATAATCGTTTAATATTTTTGATATAATTAATAAATTATAATTATAAGCAAGTAAATTACTTTTGCTGAATTCCATGAGTCAGGTTCAGAAGCATCTTTATTCGAATGATTTTCGAAATCAATGTATTCATGCATTACTGTATTATTAATAGTTTCAGTTTCTGCATGATGAAGTTGGATATTATCAAATAAATCTTTTTGCGATGTTTGTATCTTTTTGAACATCATTATATTTGATTCATCAACTAAAACCAAAATGAAAGATACATTGTAATTTTAATTTTTTAATGTTTCAGAGCAATTTATTCATATTGTTAATATACCTTCTGAATTTGAACTGGATGAAATAAAATGATAGTTCAAGTGAGAACTACATAAAGATTCTTTAGAGTATTTCTTAACATTTTCTATTTGTTCTAAAGGTTCTTTATATTCCAGTTTAGATCTTTGTAATTCCTCCATTACAGTGTATAATGTACGCTTGGTTCGTTCGCAAGTATCGTGTTCACATTTTACACGACTACAAATATCTTCATACGCGATTTTAAATTCTTCTAAATTATTCAAACTACTTTTCAACTTAATTGTGAAATTATTAATTTCTTGTTCCATACAATGAAGTTGTTCTTCATATTTTGAAATTGTATTATCTTTTTCTATTATTTCGGTTTGTAACTCTTCCAATATATTGGTCATTCTATTCTGTTTTTAAATAATTATCACGTTATGATTATTGTAATATTTAAATACACATGCAAGTAATGGTCTTATATATGATAAAAAAACATAGAAAGAAATTTTACCTGCTGATCGTTATGAGTACTCGATGTTTGCTGTATTAATATCAGTAGACGTTTTATTTCATCCTCTTGATCACTAAGTATACATTTTTGTTCAAGATTTTGCTTTTGTAATTCATCTTTTTCACGTATAGCTTCTTTTAATTGATCAAGAGCAAGTCGACAATTTTCTGCTTCTTTTGAAAGATGTTCCATTTCTTTTACTTTTTCCTTAAATGATGATGATGTGATTATTATATAACGTCAAAATTTGACAATTTTTCAAAACATATAGCATTATAAATTACCATAAGTGAATCTCTTTCAGCAAGTACAGTAGCAGTGTCCTTAACATGCAATCGTAATTTCTCTATTTCTTGTGATTGTAAAAAAGAAACATCATACTTTTTATTTAGCTCCATTTTTAATCGTTCCATTATACGCGTATTCGTGTATAACTAGAAAATAATTATTGATTTTATAATGCAATTAGTAATATTTATAATTATTATTACTTTCTTTTTCATTTCATCTATTTCATTATTTCTCTGTTCATTCAACTTCATAGAACGTTCCTGTAAAATCTATAAGCGAAATAATTAGATTAATCAAAAAGTATTAACTTTCTTATAAATAATAAAGTAAAATTGAATTTTACTTTAAGTCCTCCTCGTAAAGTATTCAAGTTCTCATCCTTCTTCTTTAACATAATTCCTAAATTTTTATTAATTTCTTTTAATTCTTCAACTTCAGCTTCTTTTGCCTAAACAATGAATAAGCTTTAAAGTACAATTTAATGATATGTTCAAAATAGACGATAGTAATGTTAACTTACACCAAATTCATTTTTTAATGCAATTATTTCACTATCTTTTTGTATAATAATTTCTTTATGAGATTTTTCGTAAAATTCAATATCAAATTCGCTTTCGGTTATACTAGTAGATTCAGATTCACTTTCACTATGATAAGATTCAATAGAAGAATCTTTTTTAATATATTTTTCCATAGGAGTATTTATTTTTCGTTTCTTAATTCCATGATTATTTTTATGATCATATTTATATGTAGACATTTGTGATTCAGTCTATATAATAAAATTATATTATTATTATAAATAAATATACAAGTGTGATACAAATACACATACTCTGTTCAAAGATATTTTAGTTTCACTAGATGTTGTATACTCTGTTAAACAATCAGTCTGAGTTTCTGTCTCATTAACATTCCATATCACTTGCACAGACATATCAGCATATTCTACACATGCTTATTAATATATTCAATTATTATTTATATGAGTTATACATTTATTATTTTTATTATTATTTTATTTTGTTATTTTAACTGACTTACCAACTTGGGTATATTTATTTTCTAAATTTGTAACAATATCCGTTTCCGCATTTAAATGTTTATTTTTTTTATCATTATCATTTTTTTTGGTAAAGTAAATTGATCTTAACTTTGGTAATAAATATGTAGCTTTGCATGATAACGAATCTATGTGGTCGAACAATGACAAGCCTCGATAATATCTATCATTATACTGAATACTTTTTTCAGAATTAATTCTGATAGATAAATATGAATCTAAATGTGGCAAAGAAATAGATTTATTGACGATTTTAAAGTTTTCCTTTAATGACGCTTTCACCATGGTTTTATTTTTATTTTGTTTTTCTTTCTGATAATTTGTAATAATTTTGTCATCCTTCAAAAAGAAACATATCACAGTAAAGTATTATAGTTTTTTTATAATAAAGTAGCACGAAAATAAATATATCTTTACATTCTATAATATACATACATAAGTTTGTAAATGTATTTCTTGTTCGTTTGTTAATTTAAGAGATTTATATTTTTTTAGTTCTTTACGAAGTATTTGGAGTTCATTTTGGGCTTGTGAAGTTAGACCTATGATGTTCTCAATGACTACATTAAACGGTATTATTTTTCCACACTATAATAGAAGCAAATATTTGAAATTTAATAATAAAATGTATGATTTAGATAATATTATTAAATAAGAAATAATATATTAACTCTAAGATAATGTATTTAAATAATACCTATTTTTGATGTTTAATACAAACCGGAGTAGTATGTTCTGCAAGTTCACGAAAATATTGTGAGGTCTCTAAAGGATTTGAACTCCAAGCTCTAATATCTGAGCAAGATTCGTACACTTTTAAACGACCCTCTAATCGCTTTTTTGGTACAATATAATCACCATAAGCCAATGGCATATTATTATTCTGTCTACTGGTAAAAAAAACACGAGGTCCATGCTCTACATAAGACATGTTTTATTCTCTATTACCTCTATCATATATTAATATTTAAAATTTGTGATCTTTTTATCTTTTTCTCCATTGACTTCTATAATTATTTAAAGTTATTTTTTGGAAACAGTTAATTCCGATTCATTATGTAAGATTAATTAAATAAGAATCTTAAAAATGTCACATTGTTTGTTTGTGCACCATAGTAACTATATCAACAAACCAAAACATAATCACTGATTAAACGACGTTCAACAGTAGGACAAATAAACTTGATAAAGTATAGTAAAATATTTTATTATAAGCTGTCATTAAAAATAACTACATTATTATAATTAGTAATAATCATTTAATGCTTTTTGTAAATTAATTTCTTTTTTCCTGTTATGAAAAAAAATTTCGAAAGATGATAAGGCTTTTATGACAAATAACAAATGACTAATATGTTTAATGAAAATCTTAATATCTATTAAGTAATATGGTATCAGAATACTGACTATATTTCAAGTTATATACTCTTTCACATCTTTAATATATATTCTAATTAAGTACAAAAGGTGCTTGCTTTAAATGACATATACAGTATATTTATAGAATAATTCAGCAACGAGATTTCTACATTCCCTCTCATTTACTTTTTTTATAATATTAACGAAATAAGATTTTATTTTATTGCTCTTTGTCAAATCGAACATAACTCATTGCATCTATAGACACACTGTGTACATAAACATACATAATTTTATACATATACTATATCCGTCCACCAAAATTTTCACATGATTTTATTTAAAAGATATCCTGGCTTATATTCAAATTACAATGATTATAAATGTTATTAACGTAAATAAAAGTTATATTCTCTGGAGTATAATATATGATACATGATATGTTAAACCTTCAATACTACAGTGGTAGAAAGAGTATCCATGGCAAAAATTTATGGAGAACATGAAAAGTATTTGTAAAAACAATTAATTTTACTTAAACTTTATTATGTTGTAATTGTATAGGTAATAAGATGAAATTAATTGTTTTACAAATACTTCTTATGTTCACTATATATTAAATAATATAGTTTAAATGTGAAAGTTTAAATATAATAAAGAACAATCGAATAACAAGCACTGAATATAATTTCTGTAATTTACTTATTTATACATCTAAACAAGAAAAAAAAGTTGGTTTATCGAATGTATAAAATACTTTTTTTGTAATAATGAAATATGTGCTCCATTGTACTAAAGAAGTGGAATGTGATATTATTCACACTATTACTTTTTAATTGATGAGGAAATAATGGAAGAGCACATGATATTTTATATGCACAAGTTCTTAATTTGCCATGTTTCATAATTTTTATGCCTACTAATTATACAATACATTATAGCTCATACCTAACTCTCAATTAGATAATAAATAACATTCATAAAAATGGAATTAAAATTCAAAAACTTCAACACTTTCAACATGTTGTAGAATAAACAGAGTAGATACACGAATAGGCGTGTATTGATATCCCATAATATTCAATATATTCATGTAAAAAATGATATTTGGAATGATTTACATTTAAGGCCACTCTGTTACAGTACACCTATTTGTCTGATTAAAAATATGCTCCCTCTGTATGTTTTTTATTAGTATACCAGTTGATAATCAATTATTTACAATTCTGTTATTATATAAAGACCTCTTTTACACATAATGATAATTTAAATTATTGAATTTAATTTTTTGCATTATATACAAGTAAATATTCTTAAAAGCAAGCAAATTATTACAATACAATCAATACCAATATTTATGAGTGTCTTTTTCCATTGCATCGTCTAAGTTATGCTATAAAATATAATTTAGTAAAACTAAGTACTTCTATAAAAAAGAAATTTAAATTTTCCTCATATTGATCTACTTTTTAAGTAGCATCAAATGATTAAGTACATCATTAAAGTTCTAATACTTGTATGACTGATTAACATGAATGAGAGTATGATGTGACATGCATAAAAACGAATTGCATATTTTGTGTTTTACTCTTTATTATTTTATATTTCCTTTTAATTAGTTCGTGTGCATTTATGTAATAAGTTCTTTCTAATGAGTATAAACAAATTCTAAGGAACACATAACAATATATATTCTTGCACTTGCAATACATTTTTTTCTTTGATTACTATTTTTATATCACAACCTTCTTTATTAGTAGATATTTTATGTATATATATATACATATATATATATATATATATATATATATATATATATATATATATATTGTATTTTATGTTTTATTAGATATTAGAATAAAATGAAAAATCTATTAGTTTCTTAATAGTAATCAGGCACTTTTTAAAAATTTATGAAATAATAGAAATAGCAAAAAGATAGTTCTTGAATAATATTGCTTTAACTTTGTTTTTATGTCATGGTAATATTTTATAATAAATTAATCTTTTTAATTGATATAAGTGTAAATTTGATATCTGTTCATTATAATGTATATTTATATTCTAATGGATTTTATAAAGTACTATGCTAATTATATTTATTTGCTATGTATCAAAAAAGCAATGAATATTTGTGTGTTTGCTTAGAATTTATTTTCTTTAATTTAAAATAGGAATTTTTATACATCACCTCGATTGTTCATATATACAGTCAGAGACAAAAATAAGTAGATATGTACTGGAAATAGTTAATGATGAAGTTATACAGTTAAGTTTTATTTATTATGTATTTTTGTAGTATATACATTATTCAGTAACTAATTGAAATTCAAATGTACACTTTTATATAAACAAATCGTATTTAGCAAAAATGTCAGCTATTTGTCAAAAGAAAAATAAGTGTAAATACTTCTGTCTCTTGACAAATAGCTGACATTTTCGGTAAATACGACTTGTTTACATCAAAATATAAATATGAATATCAATTAGTTATTGAATAATAATTCTGTATATAGTATATCCTATAAGGATACATAATAAATAAAACTTAAGTATATAACAATCATGTTAATTCAATTAAATGTCATCATTATCTACTTCCAATACCTGTTGACTTATTTTTGTCCCTGACTGTATATATATAAAGCTAAGCTATTATTAAGTTACAAAAATGTTTATTTTTTTGAAAGACATTTGCGTGTAAAAAATATTTTCTTATATTATTTTCTAATTTTCAATATAGTTTCATAGCTGTCATATATAGATTATTATTCAAAATATATAAAAACAGTTTTGATAAAAATGGTAATATTATACAAAACTGTTTTTATAATTACTTAGCTGCTTTTATTGTCAATAATATTATTTATCTAAACTATACGTTTCATCGAGTGATTTTTTTTTTTAATCTTTCATATAAGCAAATATTGAATATTTAGAATCAAGGAAATATTAAAATTTCGTTACTATCATTACAAATAGCAAATGAATTATATAATAGAATAATATAAAATAATACATAAATTTAAGAGAACAGAGCACACAAAATATACAATTCTGTTCATGACAGTAATATACCTCAATACTTTCATATCATGCATGCTAATCTTTTGAAATAATATAATTCAATTTTTAGTTTACCTTTTATCTACAGATGCAAAACACCCTGGTCGTGATTGAAATGATTTTGATGATGATGATGTTGATGGAAATGATGATGTTGAGATACAGATGTTGCTGCCTCATCATGAAGTGTGACACCTGTTAAATCTAAAATTTCATCTGCATCTTCATCACTACCTGTAGCTGCACTTTGCGTTGACTGATGACTTCCTGATGATAATTGGCTATTACGTGAAAAGGAACCACGTCGTGGTGCTGCAAGAGCAGCTCGTTGATTGGCAGGTTTAACTGTTATTATAAGGTTTGAAGAATTTGCTATCATCATATCCGTGACCTAATCAATATGACAATTTATGTTATACATATACATATAATATATATATTATACATTTTTAAAGTACTTATATATTATAAAAAATATCAGAATTATAACCTGATCAAGAGTTTTTCCAGCTACTTCTATTCCATTAACTTCTAATACTTCATCATTTACTGCTAACAGACCAGTGCTTTCTGCTAAACCACCTGGTACTAATCTACTAATAAAGACACCTGGTACTTTTTCAATTCCACCTCCAGCTGATGGTGGTAATATTCGAAAACTTTCGCCATCTTTAATATAGAAACCTAGCGGTTTATCTGATCCATGCTTTAAAAGTCGAACACGGCGACAAGTTTCAGGTAATATATCCACATCAATGATCGCAGATACCTATTATTTATACAACCATATATTCCTTTCTAAATGTTATGCTTATTAAAATCACAATTTAGACTTAAATTTATAAAAAAAATTTATAAGACTTAATATAATTTACCTGTCGAAAATCATGCGGATTTGATATTGCCAAAGACTTTGGTTTACCAGGAGTACCACCAAGTATACTTGAAATTAAATTTTTTGGTTTCATTGTACCATATCCATTTATATCTTCCAATCCATCACCTAACAAATATTTTTATAGTTTATTAATTGAAGGAAATTAGAAAAAAAAAAAAAAATAAAAAATATATGTAGAAATTTACCTTTCCTCTGTATGAATATTCTAAGAAGTGGCTTTGCAGCAAGTAATGCTCTGGCCAAATTGTTATCATTGTTAATTGGCAGTAAATCTCCATCTGTTGGATCCGTATACCAAATAAGAAAGTTTAATTCAGGACCAATATCATGACGTTCTGCTAATAGTTTTCTAAAATCTTCATAACTGATAGGCTCATTTCTTCTAACTGAGAATCTTATAATGTCAGCATCAAACTATAAAATGAAAAAATGATAAATATATAGATATTATTTATATATTCTTTCTTATATATTTTGTCAGATTACATATATTTTAGATTCAATAACATATTAGTGTTATACGAGCCATTGTTGACCCACTAGACTTTCCATTCATTTTATTTTGTGATATTCTATATCTATTTCTAAATTTCTAAATTACTTAAATGAAAGTATCTTGTTTTATTTTACAGTACATTTTATTTCTCATTCTTTCTTATTGATAACAGTAATTTTTATTATCTTATAAGTATTACAGGATACATATAAGTGTTATGAAAGATAAATATAAACATCGAATAAAAAATCAACACGAATGAAAAGTCATGTAAAATTGGAATGACATGGAACATGATAATCCTTTTAAATAACGTACTTCGAATATAAAATAGTTACAATTTATTTATATTCTATATATCCCCAAAAAATAATTAAAAGAAAGTAGTATTAATGTATTGGCAATAAAAATTAATTAATCTATAAATCTAACTTTTACAGTCGTTGAATATTCTCAGAAAACATTCTTAACAGCTCCATTGTTGATTACAGAGGTATGTAGAAATCAAATTACCTTACTCTTAACAGCTACAATACCATTGTCAACTTGATGTTGAATTTTGCTCTTTGACATGATCTAAGGCAGTGAGAAGATATACGTAATAATATACGTAACAGTATTAAAAATTCGAAAATGCTGTAAAACTTTGATCTTATGGATCTCGATAGGTCATGAATGTTTGCGTCGAAAAATAACGCCCTCTGCATATTTGCCACACTTCTTTAATCCGAAACCAAATAGTATTAGTTAGAGTGGTCTTGTAAGATCGTACACACACACACACACTACATATATATTAACAAAAAGAAACACGAACAAAATAAAACAATTTTATAATTAAGAATTAAATATGATTGGTCAAAAAAAAAACAATATTTTCAAAAATTCGAAAAAGATTGGATTATTATTATTATTATTAAAATAATTAGATAATTCCAATATTTATTCAATTTCAAATATTACGAAACAATCGAGAAAATATAAATATGAGCAATTTCATTGGTCGAAACAATGTCCAGTTTTTGCACCAATGAGAAGATGTTATAAGCGTCATGTTTTATCGAGACCCCCCACACATCGCGCGTGGCTTCTGTAGGAAGTGGGAGCTTCTTTCGCCCATCTTACGCGTTTTCCGTTGGGAAAATGGGCACCGGCTGTCATTTCGTTGATAAGTGTTGATAAGAAAATCGTTAGAAAGAGAAAGAAAATATTAATTTTGAATCGAGCCGTAATGAAATTATATAACGCGATAATCGTTGAGTAGATTGACGCCAGTAGTGTCTATGCATTGCGCTAAGAACGATGCCTTTACAGTGCCATGAAAATCTATGTTGCCTCACTGTTTACAGTTTTTATTTTTCGTGAAATGCAAAGGAAGTAGCGCATTTTACGTGAAAATACGCAATTCTTATATATTTATTCGTCTCGGGGTGGGGGGTGAAGTTCGTGACTGCAGCTGACAGTTTTCCCGTCACGTCGCACATATCGAGGACCCCAATCTTTGGTCCTACACATCGCCACTCGTATTGAAGCTTGCTGGATTCTTACGGGCAAGGTGAGGGCCAACCGTAGATACAGACTTATGCGTAAATATCGGCATTCTCTTAATTTTTCTTGAATATGTATGAAACTTTTTCTTTTTTCTTCGTTTTTCTTCCTTTTCTTTCTTTTTCATTTTTATTCCTTTTTACGAACTAATCGTAAACAAATGGTATTAGATTTATTACGCATACATACGTACATGTAATCTAGATACGTAAATTTAGAATGTATAGACAATGAATTTTTTTTCTTTTTTTTTTTTTTTGTTAGGCGTCACAAACAGTTATAATTCAGGTTAGAGTGGGTGTATATGTAAGAGTAATTAAAAATATGATCATGCAAAATGCAGTGACAATTCTGTTACTCATACAGTATCTTTGTTGTATTAGTTGTTCGTGACAATCATTGATTGATCAGTAGGATTATATATATTTTAAGAGCTTATATACACACATACACACATATATATGTATGTATATATGTATGTATATATGTATGTATATATGTATATATGTATGTATATATGTATGTATATATGTATATATGTATACATGTATATATGTATGTATACAAATTTTGTCAATTATATTTTGTACAATTAAGTCTTTGCTATTTTAAAAGATATGAGAAATATATATATATAATATATAAACCGTTTATAATTTATATTTTAAAAGTTATATATTTCTTCTAAATCTTTAATTTAATATAATATATTTTCTTTTTAGATAGAACAGAATGGGTTCCAGTCAACAATTTTCTCTTAGGTGGAATAATTATTTAAAACATATTACATGTGCTTTTGATACGTTAAGGACAGATGAAGATCTCGTTGATGTTACATTAAGCTGTGAAGGCAAGCGGATCAGAGCACACAAAATGCTCTTATCAGCATGTAGCACATATTTCAGAGATCTTTTTAAGGTAATTTTGCAATAATAATTTTATTTTTTATTATTTATATCTTCTATTTATTATTCATTATATATAATCAATTTGTATATAATCTTTTTGTTGTATAACAGGAAAATCCATGTCAACATCCAGTTATAATATTCCGTAATGTAAAATTTGATGACTTAGCAGCCTTGGTCGATTTTATGTATCAAGGTGAAGTTAACGTTGTTCAAGAACAACTTGCTAGCTTCTTAACAACAGCAGAATTGCTGGCAGTTCAAGGTCTCACTGATGGTACAGGGAAGGATAATGATGGTTTGGTTGAGGTTGGTATAAGTATGACTAATTTAAAGAAGAATATATATTATACAATATATTTCTATTGAATATTTTTGAATAAAAGTAATAATAATAATAATAATAATAATCTGGTTAAAAGAGTAGATGCTTATATTACTGATTATATTGCAGGATGATTTAGAAATTCCCAATGAACCAGAAATACAACTACAAAATTCTTCTATAAAATCTACAATGGATGTCAAGAGAAGTAAGTCACCTTCTTCACCCATGCCATATCATGCAGTTGAGTTGCAAACTGAAACTCCACCTACAAAGAGACGAAAATGTCGTGATAACACGAATACGAATGCGGATAAAACAGTTAGCAATGCATTATCTGGAAAAGACTCAGAAAATAAGATATCAGATAATCAAACAATACCTGGTTCAGATCCTGTTGAAATAATTCCTTTGATGCCAAATCTAAAGCTAGAAATGCCTGAATATTTGGAACAAGATGGTAGTAGTTGCAGTTATGAAGAACAAAGCATAGGAGACAGTTCATTGAACAAAATTGGAATAGAAGATACACCATCTAACACACCTGATCATGATCAAAAACCAGACATTACTCAAACGTTTTATACGAGTAATCAATCTGTTTCTGATAGTTTGGATAGTAAACATCAGTCAGCAGATGTTGGTAAGCATTTTTATCAATATGCGAAAATACTGTTGTCCCAGTACTTTTTTCTTGCTTTTAAATTTGTAACAATTGTATTTTTTTTTTTTTTATTTTGTAATATATTGTTCTTTCTCTCTTAGGACATCTATTATCAAAACCCAGTACTTCCGGAGAAAGGCTAGCACAGGAAGCAGTACAGGGTAAGTGATTGTATCTATAATTTTTGGACCATAAATTATCCCTAAAAAGAATGATTCTCTTTCACATTAACATTCTGTGAGTCATATGTGAGAATTGCATCTTTATTTTAACATTTTAATTATATTAAATTATTGCTTATAATTGATGTATGTATATATGTATGTGTGTATATATATATATATGCATATATATATAATTATAAGCGGTAATTCAACATAATTTATTTAACAAAATTTAATGTATATGTATATAGTGTTTGTATATAGTGTTCATTTTTAAGAAATATAAATTCAGAAAGTATCTCATTTAATTGTAGGAATAAATTTCTGACATTATTTATACAAAATATGATAAATAAATTAAAGTACAAATTAATTATTAACTAAGAATAATATGACTCATATGAAAAAGAATGTGTCACTATCATGGTTGCTCTACCATATCTTTTCTGGTAATCAGAAAATATATTAGATATTTTTTTATGAACTATACACATCTTATTTTAGCATATGCTCAACTAAATGTACTTTACCAAGTTAAATAATAACATACATATATGTGATAGCTATATTAAATGGTATAGCAACAGAATGTTCAACTTGTACTCGCATATTACATATATATATATAATATAATGTTATTCAACACATACATATCGATAATAATTAGATTTTTCTTATATCAATTTTTATTTAACCCTTTGAGTGCTGTGGGCGTATATATGTGCTCAGAGTGAAAAATTTGTTTTCAATGCTGTAGACACGTATATGCACTCAGAGTAAGAGGTTCTATATTAGTTAGCAGATATCAGTATATTCAATATCTCTCATTTACACATTTTTAGCAATAGTTTCAGTATATTTTCTATTTTCATTAGAAATAGATATCTGATTTTTCATTGTAATTTGTAGTTCTTGTACCTGTGAATATGGCTCGAATAACTGAAGAATGTGTAATTGAACAAAACAGTGATACAGAAATTTTAAGGAAATACCCACAGGATAGAGTAATAGTAGGCAGAGGAAATAAAAATTTCGGAAACAATACATTTAGATTAACAGAAAGACATTTTCTTTCTGTGTATGTTAGTAATACAGCAAAATCAAAGACTGCAAGACGAAAATGTGTTGTGTGTGCAAAGAACAAGAAAAGATCGGAATCGCGGTATGAGTGCAAAAAATGCGATGTAGGCCTTTGTATTGATAAATGCTTTGAATTATATCATACAAAAGAAGAATTCTAATTTAACTCAATATATTACATTAAATCAAAGTGCTATATTTTTATTTATATATTAGTAAATTAAAATTATTCAATGTTATATTATTTTATTTATGAATTGAAAGTTATGTTTATTAATAAATATTATTGTTAGTTGGAAAAATATGATCAAATATCCTACACCCAGCTAATGCTTTGCACAATGATTAGATATGAAATACTGTCTATACATAGCATTTAATTCATATTTTAGTATACAACATTTAATTCTGTTTTAGTTTCAATCTCTCAGAGTGCATTTTAATTGCATTGTTCTGCAGTTAAAGGGTTAAACATTTCTACTGTTTGCATAAAAGACTTAAATACGATTTATCAAATTAATCTGAAATATGAATAGTTATATTGATATATATGTATTGCGAGTACAAGATATGGTTTTGGATGCCTTAATCCATAAAGTGTTAGTGTTATATTCATAAAGACATTTCTTTTGATTTACACATAAAAACCATTCTATGGACTAAGGTTACGTGACAGAAATATAAACAATAGGAAGGATATTGATTCCTTGTTATTGTATCATTAATTAAAATTGAAAAGAGTAGTTGTTTGATTAAATCCATACATTAAATTGTATAAATAATTGGTAGCCTGTGTAGCTTTGCATTACTTACACACACGCATACACACATGAGTGCTGTAAAATAAGAATTAATATTCGATTTCGGGCAATGATAGAGACAATAATAAAATAGAATTTAATAAATAATTTATTATTGTCTTAAAAAAAAGAGAATATCAAAATGAGCTTCACTCTAACATTTGCATTTTGTGGATCTGATCAATCTTACATATCAAATATATCTTTTAGATTTTCTTTCTTACTAAATAAAAGTTATATTAATGTGAATAATATTAAGAGAAGATAATAGTAATGTGTTACAGAAGAATTAAAAAATTTTATCGAGTGTCTTTGTAGTGATATATATAAAAATATTTCAATATTACATCCGTCTTGATCCATATTAGTTTAAATACACAATGATCAACACGTTAAAATCAGATTCACAGATTGATTGCACGAAAAATTATCGATACAGCGGCCTTATTAAAATACAAAAGAAGACAACCTTTCCTACCAATATATAAAAAGAAATTAATTTTTTTTTCTTTTTTTATTTTTCCTATATATATATATATACACAAATTGGTCGGATTATTTTAATATGCGGCGTGCATGAACCTTTTTTTTTCCATTATAAGTGTGTGGTATAGGTACTCTCGGGCGTAGGTTATACTATTGTAGATACTACTAGTAAGCATTGCCAAGTGCTGTATGTGTTCCGACAATCATCAACATTCCTTTAATAACTAAATCAAAACTACCATTATATTCCTCCTTTACGCACTAACTACAAGCACATCTTTGTGTATATTTTGGAAAATACTTTTAATATCGGTATATGGCAGTATCTCTTGATTTTCTTAATATTTCATTAAGACATTCGTTCATAAAAATATATATATATTAAAGAAAAAAGAAAAAAAAAAAAAGAAAAGAAAAGAAAAACTACGTTTATCACACGCAATTCATTTGCATGCAAAAATTCTATTTAAATCCATGGGCATGTTACATACGACCTATTGTCTACACAAATTTCGTAGAAAATTATTTTATATAACGCGAGAAGAAAATTATTTTTCATATACACATTCGAAGTTTGATATTATATCAAGAAAAGATAGATATCTTTTCTTGTCGGATATTAATAATAATCATCTAAATTGTATTAATGATAATGAAATCATAATTAATTGACAAATTTCTATGATAACATATCATAGTATTTACAATTCGATATATTATTAAATCTAACTTATACAAATTTTTAATAAATGACACTTGTAGCACCAAAAAAAAAAAAAGAAAAAGAAAGAAAGAAAAAAAGAAATTGATAACAAGATACGTAGAGAGAAAAAAGAATTTGACATTATTCTTTGAAAGTGATTCGATTAGTCCGAGATATATGTATGTATATATCTATCATGCAGCCTAAGCAAGCAAACTAATTTAGTATACATGGTTACGGTGATGGTGCAGGTGACAGTGGCATGCGATCGATTTCTTTCTTCATACTTCATTATTTACGACAACACGTTCTATTCTATTCATCATGATTCTATATAACTATTTCTAAAACGCTGAACCAAGTAGTAATACATATTATTTCCCACATTGGAATTCGATGTTTTCCAATAAGGTATAATACCATTCGTCGAATAATGAAAAAAAGAACATAATTTATAAATATATATATGGATATATATATATATTTTTTATATTAAAGAACATCGAATTCCTTTTCTTTTTTTTTCCTTTTTTTTTTTTTTTTTTCTTTCACGAATCACAAATATATATTTTAAATGACGAATATACAACACGAAAAGACAGCAGGTAGGTAAGGAAACTCGCAAATCTATCCCCGTCGCTAAAAATGAAAAATAAAACGAACAAGAGTACGGAATTCTTTCAAGTAGAGATGAAGAATTCAAAAAATAAAGCAACAATTTTAATTAAAAAAGAAAGCTTGTTCTTACTTTATGCATTAATTCTTACAATTTTCTAATCGTTCGGAATCGTTAAAAAAAAAAACCCCTTTGGAACTTGAAAAAAAAAAATATAATAAAAACCGAAAATTGCGATTATTTAAACTGCAAACCATAAAATCGATATCGTTCTTGTCAGTATTCGGTGTTAGGGAAGGCGGAACGATCGATTTAAATTGATAATTAAAAATAAAGCGATTGTAATTATTATCATCATCATCATCATCGTCGTCGTCATCATCATCATCATCATCATCATCATCATTATTATCATTATTATTATTATCGTTATTATTATCATTATTATTACTATTATTATTAGTATTATTATTAATATTAATATTATTATTATTATTATTATTATTATTATTGTTATTATTATTATTGTTGTTATGTAACATTATGTTTTTAGTATAATATTTAATTGGATTCATTGGACGCAATCGAGATATATAAAAAAAAGTGAGTGAGAGAGAGAGAGAGAGAGAGAGAGAAAGAAAGAAAGAGAGAATGATTGATGCGATTGAACAATTAAAATGATGTGTGATCGTTGAATTCTTTATATTATTTATATTTTATTATGTATGATGATACACCGATCAGTATTTCTTTAAAAATAGGAAGAACTTTGTAATCTAGACGAAAAAAGAAAACGGGAAAATTACTATGCAGCGTTTTGAAGAAATGACAAAAATACGATAAGAAAGAAGAAATAAAAACGACGAGTGATACAATAGAAATAACTCGATTGCGTATCGTAGTTAAACAAAAAAAAAAAAAAGAAAAAAAATGATAATAATAAAAGAAAAGAAAAGAAAAAAATACTCACGAAGCAACGAAGAAGTACAAAATTCGTGTGATCGCTAAACGAAAAAGAAAAATAGAGAGAAAGAGAAAAAGAGAGAGAAGATTCGTCGTTCTATTGGACACAACAGGATATTTTCATATCGAAAATTATTCGATGATAATCGATGAAGAAGATACTCTAATACCTACGAAAAAAAAAAAGCAGATTCCATTACTTTCTACGACGAGTAGAGAAGAGTACGAGAAAAAAAAATATATATATATATATATATATATATATATATATAAAACAAAAATCGAAAAACAGAAAATAAAAAATAATGATGAAAACTGGATCAGGAGAAGACTATACGTACGCGTATCGCGTGAACGAGCACATTAAACTAGCACCTGGCAATGCTACAAAAACAATTTATATATATATATACATAGATAAATATATGTATATGTATGCGTAGACACAGATTGTCGGTGGGTAATTGGTCGCTGCTGATATACATACATACATACAAAACCTTTTAGATTGGCTTTCACGGCTGACGGAGTTGGTTGGTGCTGGGATTGGTCGTTGCTCAAGTTTTCTTTATCCCCGTCCTCTCTCTTTGTAACTCTCTTTTTTTTTCTCAAAAGATTTCTCTCTCTCTCTCTCTCTCTCTCTTTCTCTCTTTCTTTTCTCTTCTTCCTCCTCCTCCTCCTCTTCCTCCTTCTCTCTCAATTTCTCTCTCTCTCTCTCTCTCTCTCTTTTTCTCTTTTTCTCTCTTACTGAAATAACTAATGGCTGCTGCATGTGCACATATACTTAAGGATCTGACTAACCGAAGTGTTTGGCCCAATATGTTTTCTCCAGGACGGATTACGTACGTATCCGGTCAGCCTCATAGCCTCAGCAAAGCGAACGGCCATGGAAAAGTATGTGTACACTGCAAGCAGCGTGGAATGGTAACATCGCGTGGAAAGCTCAGGCAGACACGCTTCAAATGTTGGGCCTGCAATGCCTGTTTATGCCGTTGGCCCTGTTTCGTCGACTTTCACAAAATACGTGCCATCCCACACATTCCGCCCCCATAGCACCAACTCCGATCGACCGCCGTAATAATGCCGAAAGCCACTGAGAAAAAAATCAATCAACCAACCGAATCCATTTTAAATTCCTCGTCCAATTCAATCGCACGATTCCCAACAACGATCTTTCGTCTTTCGCATCATCGTCGTAAACATCATCGAATCGATTTGAAATCATTTTTGGGTAGATTTCTTTGAACGATTTATATATATATATATATATATATATATATATATATATATAATATATGTATATATAAATCGTGGGTGTTCTTGAAATTGGCAGGATATAAACAGATTTATTTGAAAAAGTTTTAATAAATATCAATTTAAGATATAGATATTTTATTAGGTAAGAGATGTAATCGACTTAAATAGATCACCATTTCAAAAACACCCTGTATATCTGCGTATATGTCGAAGGTTGTTGATCGATTAGGACAAACCAATCAAGCATGGCATAGTATATAAGATTTGATTGATCGAATTTGTGAGCTCGAAGGAAGAAAATGCATTTACGAAATATATACGACGGTCGACATTAATCAGCTATGAAAGCGTCAATCAAAAGATTTATTTCTGATAATTAGATTTTATTTTTTTGTTTTGTTGATAGTAGAAATATGAAGGAAAAATGAAACGTTTGGAGTTTAGGGGAGAAAATTGAATCCTTGAAGGATTCTTTTTTCTCCATTTCTTTTTTTTTTTTTTTTTTTTTTTTTTTTTTTTTACTTTGAAACAAAAAAAAATGCGAATTAGCATTGTATCTCGTTCACCTCGCTATTTGTGTGTCATTCGACATTTGTATTTAGATTATCTAGCTTAGAAATATTTGTAATACATTTTTACGATACAAACGTTGAATGATTCCCTCGATATATATATATATTTTTTTCTAAGATTCTTTCATTTTCTATTTCTCCACTTTGATCTCATACGTTATACATATATATAGCGAACGTGTTTTCTACTAATCTTCCTTTTCTCTCCTCCTTTTCATCATGGATCTCTTTTATAATAATGACTTTGAAGTCGATGTTTCTTCAATTATAAATTTATTAGGTACACATAGATTGTTCATAGTTATATTTAGTGTCTGTCAAACGGTGTTAGGTCTATGTATTTATAGATGTAACTTATATATTCTGAAATATTATTATTATTATTATTATTATTATTATTATTATTATTATTATTATTATTATTATTATTATAGTTTTTTCGGTTGCCAAATTACAATCGTACTTACGAATGAACGTTGACTGAATGATTTTCGTTGTATGTACGTACTTAAAAATTAGAAAACGAAAGTATACTAATTAATTAAGAGGTCTCTTCGTCTAGTTGCAAATATAGTTGGCCTTTCGTTAATAAGTAACTCTTTTTGATATTATTATCATTATTATTATTATTTAAATTTATATTATTATTTTTTGTTTACTGCGCTTTCTCCGTACGAGATAGATTTCATGCATGCGTAAGGCTAAATGATCATAGCTTGTGTATATTAATAGAATTATGAAATTGTTAATATTATTTAATTCACTCGATGACAAACTTGGTCGAAAGCGAATTTCTGCGAAAGAAAGAAGGAAAAGAAAAAGAAAAGAGGAGGAAAGATTTCTCGTTTTTATATATAAGTGCAATAATAAATTCCGTACCACAGACGCGTGCAAATATTTTTTTTTTTTTTTTTTTATATTCAAGACTGTCACAACGTGATCTTATTACGAATATATTGTTGTAATTTAATATAAATGTTACTTTAATATACTCAAAAACGTTGGCTAAATAAGGAACAAGGAAAATATCGTCTTTGAAAGTTCGAAAATATTCCAACCCTTAATCCAACGTTTATAATTTTAAATATCTATCGAGATAGTTATGACAAAAAAGAAAGTATTGCGAGAATCTATAGGACATTAATAGTTTCTCAGTATTTCGTATCTCGAAATGGCACGTCTTTTTATCTGTCGACAAATGTGATTTTATTCGAGAAAGAAATTTTCTTAAAAAATTGATCTCAAAACGATCTATTACTCGCTAATAAGACTTACGATTAAAAAGTTACGTTTTGTTAAATATATAAGTATATGCGCCTTTATGTTAAAAAAGAAAAAGAATCAGTCGATAAAATCCAATAATGTATAAAATAATCATTTCGAACGATGTAACGCAGTTTATACTTTAATCTCTTAAATGAAACGAAAGCTGAATTAATAAAAGCAAAGAAAGAAAAAAAAAGGAAGAGAATAACAAAAGGATAAAAGGAAACGTTTGTTGTCGTTTAATTTCGACATTCTAATATTATTATTTCTTTTGTAAGTGTATTTTTATCGGACGACGTTAACAAACAAATCCTTTCATTATACTCGAACCTCGATTATTATAAAACGATAACAAATATTAGTGAATCTGATAAACTTGAAATTAGCGACATTAATAAAAAAAAAAAAAAAAAAAAGAAAGAAAGAAAGAAAAACAAATCGATATTTTTGCCTGGGCTCTGTATTTTGACGAAGCTTTTTCAATCTTTCCTTTTTAGCGGTTTCATGTATATCTCTTATCTATCTTATAGATTATCTATCTGTCTGGTCTAATCAGGCTTGCTCTACTTAGCTTGCGCTTACTATACGCACGTTTTTCATTATTATTATAACTCCCTTGTTATTATTATTACTGCGAATGAATGAACGAAGGAACGACGAAGAACGTCGACCGTGGCACGAAAGCTAAAAACAGAGAAAGAGAGAGAGAGAGAGAGAGAGAATCGATGGAGAATGAAAAATGAAATAAAAAAGACAAAGAAATGAAAAAAGAATGAAGAAGGAGAGGAAAAAGAAAGAGATAAGAAAGAGAAATAGAGAAAATTAATTAACAGAGATATATCAATCAATGTATAAAATAACAAAATAGAAAAAAGTAATATGGCGATAGTGTGGCTCCTCTCTTTTCGATGAATATTATTTTTTATCTAAAAAAAGAAACATGTATATCTATTATATATATATATATAATATATATATATATATTATATATATTATATATGTATATATATACATGCAAGTTCATCGATAATTACTTTCCTCAATTTTGTTTTAGCCCTTGATCTAGATAGGTGATCTTGTGTCTTTTATTTATTTATTTGTAGACCGAGCAGGAGTTACCAAAGGTGGCACAGATGTTAGCCCAAGCTGCAAGCACCACCGTATAAACACAGACCTCGTCGTCTTGGACGATGACTGTGGTGATGTTGGTGGTGTTGGTGTTGGTGTTGGTAGTCGTTCGACGGAAGCAGAATTCTTATTTCGCTGTAGAATTTGTTGGAAAGGTTTCAAACATCCGATGTCATTAACACTTCACAAGGACTTACATGCTGGTCAAACAAAATGTCCGATTTGTCAGCGTATTTTCAGTCGTAGTTACGATATGAAAGCTCACTTGATGCGAATTCACGCGAACGCTAAAGTAGATTTTCGACATTGATATTTGCGATATTATCTTTGAACTTGATTATCTTTTTTT